>NC_133322.1:4259262-4361287 GCF_012295235.1 Primulina huaijiensis
ATATATATATCATGTCAAAGTACGGGTAGCTTCATGTTTGTGCAGCACGTCTCGCGCATATGCGCGACCTCACTTCGCGCATGTGCGCGATAAACTTTGTCTCGGCAGCTCGCGCATATGCGCCGAAAGCTCTGTCCCGGCACTACTGAACTACACTCTCTCTCGCGCATATGCGCGCCTTCACTCGGCGGACATGCGCCACATTCGCTGGACTTGGCATATGGCTTCCCGCACAGCTCGCGCATATGCGCGCCCACTCGTCGCGCATATGCGCGAGACCTTCTGGTCACGCATAATCAAAACTCAAACAAGTCAACATCCAATTCCGAAGTGCTCTGTCTATAATCATATCAGATTAACAGGATAAAATGTGGGGCATTACAATAATAATAAATCCTCACTATAATTTTTTTTTATAAAAAAAAAATAGAAACATACAATTTTTCATTGAATAATCATTTCAATTAAGGTATAGTTTGATATAATGGATAAGAGAGGGATTGATAAATAATCATCTTTATCTCACATTTGATATCTTTTTAGAAAGCCCATGATAATACCATAGGTCCGTGATAAATAATTTTATACAAGGATAAAATATCCCTTTTATGAGATGTAATAATTTTAATTTAATGATAAAAACACCACAAATGACTTCATTGCCCTCAATATATAAAAATCTTAACCTTATCGTTCTCTCATTTCACCGCCCCATCAAATAAATATTTATATTTATTTATATATATTATATAATATGATAATTATATAAATGAACTCGAGATAATTTTATAAATGATTTTTATAAATCTCAATAAAATTATTAGTATCACTCGATTAACCTTAAAAATTGATACTTGACTTGAATCACAAAATCAAGGGCTCAATTATCATATTATATAATATATAAAATTAGGTAAAAATAAATAAATCATGCAAGCACTGTCGACGCATGGACAGATAAGAAATATGAACTCAAGCAACAACTTTGAAATTATAAAATATATTATGATAAGGTTAATTTTATCATATATAAATTTAATCACTCTTATTAAAATCATACCAAACATTAAATATAATATCATACATCTTATTTATCATTAATGTATCATTATATTATATATTATAATAATAACTGTAAACGAACCGAATGAAGCGGTTCAAGAAGCTGCTGAAACGAAGTTACGGTCGAACTGTGTCGAGTTCACACGTCGACCGGTTCGGCGGTTCCATATTGCATCCAAATTGGGCTTTAATTGCAGCCCAATTGATTTAGTGAGCCTAAAATGTAAGAAAGCCCAATTGTTAGTGAGCAGCTTCAACTGCCTTGGATTTAGGGTTCATGTTCTCTGTAAGCCATCATTTGGGCTATTATCGAAACAAATAGGAAAAATAGTCTTCGAGTGTACATGTTTCAAAGTTCTCATCCTCTAACTCATCAAAAGTGGGTCTTAATATAGTATTTTTGAATTTTTATGATTTTGTCATATTCCGCCAGAGTGCGAACATGTCACCGTATACATCAACAATATCTGATGTTACATCGACAACATTCAACAACGTGACATAAATTTCCGAGATTATGTCATCACCCATACATTCTTACTATTTTCTAAAACAAAGTATTCAACAACTCGGATAACTTTTTCTAAGCTTTTATTTTGTGATCTAACAAAATTTTAATTTGTAATGGCTTAATAATTAGAAATTCCAATAAAACGATTTTTTTCTTTTCCCCAATTGAACGCTTAGAACTACATAAAATATTCTATTCCCATTCAGTATGAAAAAATAGCAAACAAAAATGAAGAAAACTTGAATATTCCAGATTCTTTCCATCTCTTGCATCATCAGTTATTATTATAAGCGACAATGTCCTAATCGAAAAAACTTGAAAAGTTGACAACTACCGATCAATTATTCGAATTCGTTGACAAAACAATCAAATTTCCAACATATTCTGTTATCTATGCACAAAATGTCAAATAAAAAATTCTTTCTTTAACTTATAAGTAAATTTGTTTAAATAATCCCATTTTTTTATATAATAATATGTGGAATCCGTGTTTTTTCAGTAGACCCGACATGTGAGTGTAATACACTGATTCCAGGTAGCAAAAAAATTTCCCAAAAACAAACAGGAGTATGGGAAAATATTTTAGGGAAACAAATTTTGTATTTATCTTATTTTTTGAAATAAATGAAATTGAATAGGATAAAATTGTTTTAAACATTTCTTAAAATATCAGGTTTTAGGTTAAAATATATTTTTGTCAAAGAGTATTATTATTATTAATTTTTTTTACATTTTTGGAAATAAGAATAACTAAAAAGAAACTATCATATTGGAAAATGTGAAAATGGGAGAAAATTTTTCTTCATGAGAAAATGGTAAAAAATGTTGGTAGGTATCTTTTATTTTTCTTGGGAAATATCGGGATAGAAATAGGTGAACCAAATGTCTATGAAAAAATAGTTGAGGTAAGAGTTTGACTCTTTTCCCTTAAAAACATATTGTCCCGCTCCGGTGCTCACGGTTGTTGACAATTCGTTTCTCAAAAGACAACGACTACGACTTCAAAATAGTAGCAATACAAATTTTAAAACCACGTGAACTTGAAATGTTTAGAACACCATCAAGATGATATGCAAACTTTCTAATTTCGAATTCTAAGCGTTAAACTTAAAAATCCAATTCCAAGAGGTTAAATCTTGCAAAACTTGGATTTAAGCGCAAATGCTTAAAAAACTCAAAACTAGAAGACAACTCTCAAATTTAATTTCAAAGTTTGAATTTAAGTGTATAAGCTTAGAAAATCCAAACTCAAGATTTTATATTTGGAAATTTTGAACTTTATGCGTTAATGCTTAAAAATTCGCATATAGAATTAAATTAGAGATAATTAAAGGTGTGATGAATGCAAATTGGGGGGGGGGGGGGGGGGTCTTATTTATAGAAAATGAGAAGCCTTTGATCAAAAGACATGTCTCTTCATGATGATATGATGCACCATTTCACTAATAAATGACACATTGTTTGGATCAAATTATGGCACCTCTTCGGCCATGTCAGTTGACGTGCCAACATCATTTATACTAGTGTATCGTATAATATTTTTTATAATTCATTTGATTTTTATTTAAATGAGGATCAAAATATAATTATAAAAAATAGTGAGGGACTAAATTGTAATTTTGATATATAAATTAAAAAATAAATATAAAAATAAAAGAATTAAAAAAAACGAAATTGAACATATAAGTTGCTTTCTAATAAACAATGACTCTATCCGCTGAACTACATATAACTTACATTAAAGTTTTAACATTTTATTAATACATATAATTATTAAAACAGACCATGACACCAAAGTTAGTTACTCTAAGTGTCTCAAACTTAATATAATAGTATAGATTATATATATATATATATATATATACACACATAATTCTTTCGATTCAATTTTTTCAATCGATAAAATTCGAAGTCAATTAATTTATCATTCACCTTAATTGATAATCGAAAAATAATTAAGTTCGTCACGTAGCTTGTTCGAATTATTTTATCGATTATAAATGAGTACAAAACTCATTTTTCTAACAATAAAAAATAACGATTTTATTTTGTTACGAATATGTGTCTTTTTGCGATTTTGATTCTTTATGTTGCTAAGATTCAATAATGTTACTATGATATCTTTGTTATTTTTATAATTTTAATCATTTTTCTAACGTGACACATAAATGACTTCTACGTGACATCAATGTGTACAGTGTCACGTCAATATTTTCCAATAAAAATGATTAAAATTGTCGATTTAATTAAAATTTGTGGGACTAAGATTGAAATTAGGCCAAAATCACAAAAAAAAAAAAAAAAAAAAAAAAAANCATATATATAACTAAAATTACATATCTCTCAATTGTGTAAAAATAAAAAAAATAAAAATTTAGCAACAAATTAAATATATATTCCTCATCAGAAATAATATTGTGACATATTGTTTAATTTATAGAAAAGAAAGCATGCTTGTGTTTCCACGTGCATTCCCGAGCAGATTTCGAAAACCTAACTGTGGCTCGTGCAGGACATGCACATATCCTTCAACCTTTCGAATTAATTAACATCACCATTAAGCATTTCGTGTGCCCTTCATCGGATTTCATTGGAAAATTAAAATAATATTACCGCCATTTTTAATTATGGAAATATTTCAAAAACAATGACTGATCGGTGAAGTGACTAATTAATTAATTAATTAATTAGCGGTTTCTATTTATGTGTTAATCAATTTTAAGTCCCTTATTTTATTTCTCCATTTCAAATTAATATGTATAATAATACACCTATGTATAATTTTTTTTAGGAACATAACATCTGGATTGATAGATAGATTTGAGATTCATAGATTTTGATTATATTTTTATTAACAACAATGAAATGAAATATGAAATCTTAAATTCATAACTTATTTAGTTATATATTAGTCAGACAAAGTATAATAGATTCCAATTGTCTTCATTATTCGGTGAATTTGAAATTCATCATAATTAACACGAAGTATTAATATATAAACATTGAAGAATGAATTTGAAGTTTATGATCTTATTTCTCTAAAACTACAAAAATCATTTGAATAAATTTAAAATTTATAGATTTTAAATTCATCGATCCAAACAAAATCTCATGTAATATTAGATGCTTACTAGTAGCTAGGGTGTAGGTTATAGGGAAAGAGATTCTTAGTTCATACGTAGTTTCCGATTATGATGCATATATATTTTGTTCGGATCATTAAAATATATATGACTTCCACTTAATTTATTTCACTTGGAGGGAGACTAACATTTTTAATTTGGGCAAAGAAATCCAAATTCAAACCGAGGTGTTTTTACACAACACAACTGACAACACCTTACCACTACATTATGTCATTTTTATTGAATATTTATATAAATAATTATATAAATATTTTATCTAGGTCTTTCACATTTTAGTTGATTTTTTTATATTTGGGTCAAGTTTTTCATATTTAGATCGAGTTTTTTTAAATTTGGGTCGAGTGTTGACCCTATTCTCTCATTCACCCTATTTTATTCTCCTAAATATTTAATTCTTTTCAACATTTTTCAGTACATGGATTCTGAAAATCGAAGCATCTGGAAATCCATTTGATACTCACGGAAAATTTAGGGTCCGATTCCAGCAAGTGTCACTAGTCCAGACGCATGCTTTGAATTTGCTTTGAGCCTGAAATCACGAAGAAGACCGTTAGAAGAGGGCCGGAAGGGTGTCCCGGCGTAGTCCCTCCGACTCTCAAGTCAGAGACTGAGGATATGAGGTGAGAGCAGCTAAGGGTGCTGCTGAAAAATAATATAGTGAATATATGAATCGTACGCTCAAACCTGGTATTTATAAGAGAATATATGGGCATGTCATGGGCCCTCTACTTGTGTTAAGGACGGGCTGAGAGTTTGGGCATGTTCTTGATAGGTCCATTCCTAGGGTATCACCCCAAGTGATACTCACGGAAAATTTAGGGTCTGATTTCAGCAAGTGTCACTAGTCCAGCAAGCTTCGAATTTGCTCTGAGCCTGAAATCACGAAGAAGACTGTTAGAAGGGGGCCGGAAGGGTGTCTCGACGTAGCCCCTCCGACACTCAAGTCAGAGACTGAGGATATGAGGTGAGAGCAGCTAAGGGTGCTGCTGAAAAATAATATAGTGAATATATGAACCGTACGCTCAAACTTGATATTTATAAGAGAATATCTGGGCCTGTCATGGGCCCTCTACTTGTGTTAAGGATGGGTCGGGAGTTTGGGCATGTTCTTGATGGGTCAATTCCTGAGATATCACCATTGATTTGAAATGACATGTAATAAATAATTATTTAAGACAATTTCAACATCCATAAGTAGAAAAATTTATTGTTGATGTCAATATTGAGACTTGAACATAACTCAACCTCAAAAGTTATCTTAAGGGAGAGGATTGCAGTTCAACACACTACTGTAAGTTTGGGCTATGAAACCATGTTTAAAATGAGATTTGGACCTAAATCAACCCCAAAAGCTAGCTCAAGAGAGAGTAATTATAAAATCCATATATATTATTCTCAATAACTTAATTCAACCAATACGTGACATTTAATAGCATAAAATGTGAAATTTCAACATATATACATAACGTGAATAATTTGAAATAAATGTATTTCAACAACATTGATATATCTAAATACAACCTAAATGCAACCAGAGTTGAAGAAAAAAATTTCTTAATTTACTAATACAGGTATGGTGATGTTTATTTTAGGTAGCCAATAGTGACGAGAGAAACCCAAAAAAAGTATAAGATGCCATTTATTATTACATATTTTAAAACATGATATGTAAACGACGGGGCAACTATTTTTAATTGGTTCCCCGATGGGTAGCCACTGAAAACAAACTACTATATAAATAGACCTTATGTCCACTACACGATATAATTCAAACTTCTCGTGAAAGATTTAAGTCACTAAAATGCTAGCATTATCACCTCCGATTTCAAATTTTGGATGGTTTTGGGAAGATCCCAACACGTTTGAAAACCAAGAAAACTTGTGCATACAAAATCCATATCAAATTTCGAGCTCTATTAATGCCGATCGTCTCCATTCCCCTTCTTCCAATTATACTGTACATCCTAAGAAGAACGATTTCTCGAGTTTTCGTGACGGATTTAATGAAAAGGGTGACGCAAATGATACGGATAAGAAGCTCAACCATAATGCATGCGAACGAGATCGTCGTAAAAAGATTAATTCTTTGTATTCTACTCTTAGATCGTTGCTTCCAGATGAGGATCAACCAGTGAGTTTTTTTCCACTTTCTTTTGATTTCAGAAACTGTAATCTTTGTGATTCAGTGATCTATTTTATCAAACTTTAGTTTTTTAGTGTATTATTTTTGATTTCTTTGAAACTTTAGTCTTTTTTTTCTACGTGGTGCTTACATAAGCAATGTCATATCACTGATGAGACATAAAATAAACTAAAATTGTGAAAAATCGAAAGATGTGATACAAATTAAAACAAGCTAAGAAATAAATAATCGAGAGAAAAACAAAACAAAGTAACAAAAAATGCACTACTTGCCAAAAGTGATGTGATTCAAAGAGAGAATTAAAGTTAATCTAATTAAAATTTTGAGCTGGTAATTAATATTATAAGCTTTAAATACCCTTTATTTGTTTAATCTTGTTTTACATTTAAATGACCGTAAATATTGTGATTAATTATTTCCATATATGTTTTCTGTAGAAAAAATTAAGCATTCCTGCCACAGTTTCAGGAGTGTTAAAATACATTCCTGAGCTACAAAAACAATTGCAAAGACTCAGTGAGAAGAAGGAACAACTTCTGTCAAAGATTTCAATGCAACAAGATTCACTCAATATCGATTTTAGCACTAATGAACGGAGAAAAGCCGTGCACACGGACGTGTTGTCGTCGTCGGCAGTGTCCTCAAAAAGATTAAACGACGGAGAAATAGTTTTCCAGTTCTCGACGTCGAAAGGCGAAAAGGGTTCTTTTGCTAGAGCTATGTTGAATTTGGAGGAGGAAGGGTTTCTTGTGTTGAATGCATCTTGTTTTGAGTCTTCTGAAGGCAGAGTTTTCAACAACATGCATCTTCAGGTACCCATGCACGTCGTAAATATTTAACAAAAATAAGAGAAATTTACCTTGTAAGAAATTAATTTGTACGATCGATTCAACATTTTCGATTTATTTTCTAAATTTGTCTCACTTTTCCTTTACTAACAGGGGCGAGGAGGAAGCCTGGGAGCCGGCGAAGAACGATATTTGATCCAAAAAATGAGGTTGTTTAATTAGAAAATGGGAGGAGATCGAAGAGAAATTGGTCATAAGTTGACTAAAATTAATGTTGGAGATATAATAATGTTTTAAAATCATAAAACCTATATTAATTTGATACTTTTTAAATTTATTACTTATCACGTATTGAATTTTTATAATTCAATTGGGACTTCAATATATAGTAATAATAAATTAATTTATCGACTTGAATTCGTCGTGATATTCCAAGAATTTAGTGGTGATAAATTTAATTGGGTCTTCAATATAATAGCTTATCTCACGAGACCAATTACTCACAAGTCAGAACTCAGACGCGTCACAATTACGTCATATATATATATACATACGTATATATATATATGTATGTATATATATATATATTATACATACGTACATATATATATACATGTATATATGTACGTATGTATAATATATGTATGTATATATATATGTACGTATGTATAATATATGTATGTATGTATAATATATATATATGTATGTATGTATGTGTATATATATGTATATATATATGTATATATATATATATGTATGTATGTATGTATGTATGGGAAGGTTATTTACTTATTTATGAAATTTTAGAAACGGTTTCACGAACACACCGCTGCGAGGTTTAATTTTAATTAATAAATAGTTACTATGCACATGCAATGCGTGTGTGTACAGTCTTTTTTATCATTATCGACGGACTAAAGTGAAATTTGATAAATTATGAAATGACTAAATTGATATTTGAATTGTTGAAATAGAAAAAATAAAAATAAAAGTGTGTGTTGAATTTTTTTTTTTTAAAAAAGTGTAATATTAGTATCATATAAAGGTAAAATTGTAAGAAAATTTTGGTGTCATTTCTAGGTGGTTACGATCTTGTCCTCAACTTTAATTATTAAAATTAATTAAATATGTGCATTTGATTAAATACAATAGAATTATTAATATTATGTAATAAATATATTTAAATTTTAAATATTAATATAAAAAAATATTGATATCATTTGAAATAACATTCAAATAAATGTTGTCAAATTGATTTCTTTAACATTATATTTGATATTGACTGAGTAAAAACTATTTTTACTAAATAAAAATACATATTTAAAAAAAAAATCATATTTTAGTTTTTCGATCAAATGTTAAATAATAAATTAAAAAATTTCAGAAATAAATTTTTTGTAATTTCTTAAATGAATAAATTTTGATTAATAACTATCGAAATTTTTAAAAATAAATAAATACTTTTCAAAAAGTAAAAATTCTTGTCATTCATTGTGTAAATAAATTTTGATTAAACAATTTAATTATTTTTAGAACATGATAAAAATATTATTCTTAAAATAATTTCGGGTGGAAAAATATCTTGTTTTTATTTTCATTAGACTTGTATGTTTATATATATATATATAAACACATTTTTAAATTTTCGTTTCAAGTAGGGGTGTTCAAACTTCGGATAAAACCGAAAAAATCGAAAATCCAAACCGAAAAAACCGAACACAGAACCAAACCGAAAGCTGAATTTTGTAATTCGGATATAAATGTTAAAACCGAAGTTTATTTGGTTCGATTTCGGATTATATATGTTAAAATCGAAAAAACCGAAAAAACCAAAATTTTATTAACTTAATAATTTTTTTATATTTTTATTTATATTATATATTTTGATATGATATTTAGTGAATGAAAAACTATTTTGAACAAATTTTAGTTGATTGTTGTTTGTTTAATTAATTTAGACCTTATATGTAAATATTTTACTAAGAAAACATGTAGAAAGTTATCATATTATATTTTACAATATATTTATATTATATTAATTTAAATTATTATACCAAAACCGAATTAATCGACCGAAAGAACCGAACCGAACTGAAGAGAAAATGTTCGGATATCGGATTATATATTTCTAAAATCGAAAACCGAAAAAATTGAAATAAAAAACCGAAAATCGAACCGAATCGACCGATGAACACCCTTATTTTCAAGCTTGATCGAACACATATACGGCTACGATGATTACCATGAGATGCCCGAATTTAATGACAATAGTAAATACGAATATATATAAATTTAATTGATGTAGTCTGTCTAGCATTAATTTGCTTGTACGAAAGGATCACGAATTTGAAATTGATAAGTGTGAATCGATGGCCGGTACACTGATCACGTGAAACAATGGACTAGTAACACTGAATCGTCTGGATTCATAGAATCTATATCATACGGTTCAGCTAATCCAAACCCCCCCCCCCCCCCAACCCCACTGATCAACAGAATTCAAATGTCAAATACCTCTAATTATCATTATTGCAATTGGACCCATCCAACATTTTGATTCTCCGACTCATATATACGTGCCAATTGAAACATTCATGCACTAGATAGATATTTGTACTTTTGGCATTTGAAAATAATAATAATATTATTTATAAATTTATTAGATTATCTATATTATATTATTATTAACTGAAATATGTTTATATCTTATACGGGTAAATTACATTAGCATCCTTCGTAAAAACTCAATGTGTAAAATTTAAGAATTCTTAAAATCCCGTGTTTTTTAAAAGCAGACATAAAACCTCTGGTAAATAAGATAAACGTGCTCTAGTTTTTTCAACACATAGAAATGATAGAATCAACATATTAGCATATTATTTAGAAGGTTTTATGTAAGTTAGATTAAATTATTTGATTTGCATAGAATATGTTCCTCTTGTAAAGCCTAGATTTTGTTTGGTTTGTTGATTTGCAATTAGAGGTGTCAAAATCAGACACGACTCACCAACCCGAAAAAAGTTAGGTTTAGGTTTTGGATTGTTGGGTTCGGGTTGGACTCGATAGATGACCCGAAAAAAAATGATCGAGTTGGGTTGGATTGGGTTCGGGTTGACCCGAGTTGACCCGGAAAGTTTAATTTTTTTAAAAATATATAATTAATAAATATTGCCTATATTTTTATATATTGTAAGTCTGAAAAAATATTTACTGTATATTTATATCATAAATTTTCATAATTTAATATTTATTTTTGAACATTTTTTATTTTTTAAACAATTGTTTATTTGATGTAGTAAATTTATTTTATTTTTCTACAATTTTACTTTCAAAGTTAAATCATATATACGAGGAGATTTTTCTATTATATGTTTAAATTAAAATATTAATATTATTTTTTAAAATTTTATTTAAAAAATTCAAAATAGAATTATTTGAGTTGAGATTTTTCGGGTTCGAATTGAATAATTTTTGAATAATATTATTGCTCAATCTCACCCAACTCACCCATCCGAATAGACGCTCTTATTTGGGATGACAAAGAAAAGTCTGAAATGTACGAGAAAAATAGCCATTGTACCCTACCTAAACCATAGCAAGTGAAAAGAAGAAACCATCGACAGGCTTGCAGTCTACAATGACAGCGGTAGACAAAGATACGAAGAAGATGAGAACAAATTTTTTATTCATTGTGTTTTTCAGTTGATAATAATTTTGGTTTTCACTTTATTTTTTTCTTTTTGGAGTAATTTAAAATATTAAATGAAATTTTATAATATATATATTTGGTAACTCAAATGAGAATTTTATAAAATAAAAGGGGTAAACTGCGATTCTTCGTAGGGGGCCCTATTTGCTGATTCTGCCAATATTATTGTTTTCTATTTTTGTCAACATTTCAGTACATGGAATGTTTAAAATCGTAACCACAACCCCTAATCTGGTTCCCCAAATATCCATACACCAAAATCAACATCAAATACAAAGGGACGACAAATCTATACAAAATTGTCTACTTGTAATTTTAATGTCACCAAATTACTTTAAATAATCATGTATAATTATTAAACTTCTATCATACTTTAACATATTAGAACTTATGATTAAATATATATGTATAACTAATCATGGGTTCTACTTTGTCTAATTATATTGTTCTTTGGATTAATTGAACTTATACTTTGGTATTGGCCACCCATGTCCTCGTGTAGCACTTTTCGTTGATAATTAACCACCACGGATCTAGTTGGCCAACTCTAACTCAAAATCCATACCATATTATTTTAATTTATGATTATATTTCACATATAATTTATACCAAACTGAAATATACATTATTTGAATTGCCAACTAATAAAGTAAAAATGTGATTTTTCGTGCAAAAAAAAAAAAAACAATGTGAGACGGTCTTAGGAGTCAGTTTTGTAAAAAAGATCTCCGGCTCGACCCAATTGATGAAAAAATATTATTTTTATGTTAAAAGTGTTACTTTTTTTACTTTAAGTATCGTTGAGTTGACATGTTTCACGAAAAATAGATCTGTGAGACTATCTAATAAAAGACCTACTTATTTTTTATATTAATTTAAAATCAATCCTAGTTACCCAACTTCATCCGAAAATTAATTACCAAAAAATTTAAATCCAAAGTAAAACATGCTGACCGAATCTATTACAGTAGAGGATATCTAATGTTTCTTTTGGTTAAGTGAATTTATATATATTGGTTTCGATTATATTATTAAAAATGAAATTATTGATGAAATCTTTAATTCATATATTATTTATTTACACATTAGTTATATAAAATATAAATGATTTCAAATGTGTCAATTATTGGATAAATTTGAAATTCATAATAATTAACATGAAGTACTGTATGTACATATAAGTGTGTATGTACATACAAGTGAGATATACACAATATATATGTACATGTTGTAAAACAATGTTCATAAAAAGATAAAATATTGATACTTTTTGTATTCAAGTGGGCAAATCGAGGAGGCTGCTACCAAATCATATTCTCGAAGATCGACGGATTATTCGATTATATTTTTTGGACTATTGTCCTAAAGTTTAGATTTTTTTAGAGTATTTTTGAAAAGTGAAGTACTTGATTAGGTTATGTGAATTCATCCCCAATCGGTGACATTTACGTTTCTCACTGATTTGCTTAAGTTTTTTGACCAAATATATTTTATTATTTAAGTTTTTGTTATGAAACGATATCACAAATAAGTTGGTTAATTTCATATTTATAATAAAAAATAATTTTTTTATAAAAAATGATATTTTTTTTATAAATCATGTTATATTAAGATTTTATTTATAAAAATTGATCCGTAAGACAGACGCGAGATTATAAAATTTTGAAATTATGAAAACTCAAATCTAAACATGATTCATATTTTTTTTATTTAGATTTAGATTAGATTAGATTTTCATGTTACCCACCTACGTACGTACATCGCGTGTAGCAGTGTCTAATTGAACTCTCTTTGACCCATCAACACGAAATGTCCAAAATACCCTCACATCCGTTTTTGTATTAATGCCAAAATAAATAAAGTCGCGTCCGCTTCATTATTCTACTACGTACAATTACAACTTCCACTCCTTCCCCCATATATATACGTACGTACCCGTTCCCTCTTCCAGAATTCCCACCCCCCACCGCTGCGCCGCCGCCTTCCCCCGGGCCTCTACGAACTGATCCTTTTGACAAACAAAAGAATTCTCTGTGTGTATTAATGTATGAAGACGAGGATGCGTAAAGTTGAAGAAAAGCTATCAATCCAGGTGAAAAGCACCGCCGGAACCTATCAACGTCGGGCTCCATTGATGAAGAGTTTTGTGTTCGTATACTTCAGAGCTAGAGGGACTCTTTTAATGGTGTTTCTCACAATGTCGCTCTTGTTCCTGCCGCTCGTTCTTCCTCCTCTTCCGCCGCCGCCGCTGTTGTTCCTCGTAATCCCGGTAGCCATCATGGCGGTGCTCGTATTCTTGGCCGTCACGCCGCCACAGCGCCCCAATGCTGCTTCCCTCTCTGTATGATTTCCGATGAATCATCGACCACTTGTACGTACGCAGAGTAGATGATACATAAAATTATTAAAAGAAAAGCCAGTAAATTATTATTTTTGGTTACGAAATTTATTTTATTACAATAAATTGTTATTAATATTAACGATCGGAGTAATCAAGGAAAGTGTTTTATTATGTAAGCTATATTAATTGTTTTTTTTTTAAATTTATAAATGACATTATTACAAATTAATTAAATAAGTGTCTTATTGATTAATATAGAGTTAATGCATTTAAGACATCGATGTCCGTAATTTTTTTTTAAAAGTGCATTGTATTTAGCATTTTAATTATATTCATCGTTCCAACTTTTCATTTATTTTCATTAAAGGATTAATTACAATATCGTTGGTTCAAATGACAGTTTGATATATAATCTTAAGTGTTTCATTAATTACATTAATATTTATACCAGACTTATGTAATAATTTATGTCTAAGATTTACAATATTTTGATATGACACATTTTACTTTAGTATAATTATATATTTTTGTAGTCATCGAAAAAATATTATTTTTTTTATCATAAATATTGATAAAATTGATTCGTCTCACGAATAAAGATACTTAATATTGTCTATTTATTTAATTAATAAATTGTTTTAGTTGCTGATTTTTTTTTAAAGAAAAATGTGTGATATAATTTTGATAATTTTAAAAAGCCAGATTGGCATGTACACAATTTTTTAAACCAAATCTCACACATATGATAAGAAAAATATTTCATTAGGTCATCTCCAACTCAGAAATCTATTTAGATGTAAATTCTGCACTAAAATAGTGTGATTTCTGCATCAAATACAAAGTCCATCTCCAACCCATTTACTTCAAATCTTACACTAAAAAGTATATTCTTAGAATATTTTTTTTATTTGATTTATTTAATTATTTTAAATATATTATTGAATATATTATTATTTACAAAAAAACTAATTAATATATTATTATTATATAAATAATATTTATAATATATTTCACGCTATTGAAACGTCATTTTGGTGCAAGGGTTGGAGATGCCCTTAGTTGGCAATATTGCTAAATAATAAATAATAAAATAAAAATATATAGGCTAGCCGTTACCTTTCCACGGCGGTTTGCCGGCCGAATTCAAGAAAATTTTGAGGCGGCTGGGATGTGAATTAGCAGAATGTAACTTTGTTGACGTTGACCTGTAGATCCAAGCAATTTCCTTTTTCTTCCTTTCGCCGTTTTACTGAGCAGAAACAGACGCGTGAGAAAATTATGCTAGGAGAGACATCATGTTCGTGAGACGCTCTTATATATTTATATAATGAGTTGAATTGATTTGATCTATATAAAATTGTTAGATTGGTATGAGAGAAAAATGAACATTGGGAAACGTGTCTTCTCCCACATTGGAAAATGTTTAAAAAAAATCTAATATATTAACTCTAAGTTTGAGCCTCAATGGCCACCATAAGTTTTTGGAAAAGGGAAGACGCAGATAGATTGGGTCTCAGTGAAACACGCGCGCGGTCGACCGGCTCGGGTCGGTGCGGAGCGGTCTCTTGACTATATTAATCTTTTTGGACAAAGTTTATTTGAAAAATAATTTTATTTTCGAGACAGTCCAATGTGTACCCTCCAGTCAGCCCTACTCCGAACCGCATCTCGTGTGACTGTCTGTCTTTTGGCGCAACCGTGCATACCTTCGGACAGAACCGTGGGTGTGTCCTCTGGGCAAAAGGGTGTGTCCCTTCGGACAGAAGGATGTGTCCCTTGGCTTATGAGATTCACTCTATAAATAGTCATCTGCAGACATTCATTACACACTTTTTGCATCCTCATTTCGCTCCATTCATTTTTTTCCGAAACTTGAGAGTTCAGACATATTGTTGTTCGCTGTCATCCAGAACCTGTTGTGGTGCACTTTCTGGATTGAGTCTTTATATCTTAGAGATGATTGCAGCCAAGGTAAAGTACTGGTATACGAGCAATTTCATCTTGCGGACAAATGATACATCCTTTCCTCGACTTACTGTTATATTTTGCTGCTACGAGATTCAGAGTAACAACAAAAATTATATATTTGACATAAAAAATAATATTTGGTGAAACGACTTTACAATAGTTGTTGTGCATATTTATTTATGTGTTGGTAATTTTGAGTTTTTAAAACTTAATTTGGAAAATAGTAAAAATCATATCGATACATGCACGAACTATATATAAAACTTAAAAAGTCAAATCTATCCTTAATTCAAATTATTGTTATTAAAATCAATGTGATAAACAATTTGATTTTCAAGATACTTCAATTGATTAATTTGATTATAAGCGGTCCCAAAGAAGGGGCTAGACTGGCTACAATCCAGTCTGACATCTGTCCTTGTAGGGTCGAATCCGATAATCATATATTTGATTTATAGTGTTCTTTATATTTTAGCCCAAGTCCACTGAATTTTATATAGTCAATCCAATTCTCATATAATTTTTTTTCCCAAGGGAAGAACAAGATTTACCAAAAAAAAATATGTTCTTTTATGTTTCTTTTAATTAATTATTATAATGTGTGTGCAATATTTTCTTAAATACTTTATTTATTCAATTTTTGTAATGAGATTAAATTATGAAAATGTTTTCATTTTGATTGTGTTTATTGTCATCAAAACCTCAAATATATATATTATCATCCATACATATAACCTATGTATGGGTGGACGTTTGGTTTCGGGTACTCGATCCGACCAGGTCGAGTAAACGAGATTTAGTTTGGGTCACAATTGGAATGAGAGGAAGCATATATCTTCTTGCTTGCTTTGGAAGGTCAATAGTTTGGCTGTATTTTTTGGTTTGGCTGTACTTTTTGGTTCGAGAAGTTGAAAAATTATGGCTGTAATTTGGGGTACCCGCATGTGTGATATCCGAATTACCAGATATTTTTCATGTAATTCAGATAGTCAAAAAAGTGTATTCGATTGATCGGGTACCCGATCCGATACCCGACACCCACCCCTAACTGTGTGATTCGATATCAACTTAATTAAATCTATATTTTTTTTATCTTATCACTTATGTATGTGTTCCATCTGTTATTATGAAAATATTTGTTAATTAAATAAACACCGATCATAAAATATATATTTCTGTAAATAATTTTTTACAAAATCTTTATTAACTATAATAATAAAATAAATTCATATAGGAGTGAGTGATAGCAGTAGTAAAGCAAATGACCTTTCGACAAAATTTATATTTACATTGTTGGTTTTATAAAGATTTATAATTTTTTTAATATATAAAGATTTGTTATTATACAGTAATGTTGGATAATATTTAAGTATATCTACTTAATAAAGACCATGTATATTTGAGACGATTTAATAGATTTATATTTGTGATATGTGTCAATCCGACAAACATTTACGGAGATAGTTAATATTTTTTTCGTTGGTAGGATAGCGTCGATGGTCGGTGACCGAAGATTTTGGTTAGGAAATAAATCTAGAAAGCGGATTAGGTCAAGTTATAGTAAATAGATGATGAGTCCAAGTATCGTCCACACATAGACTAATATTCAATTACTATATTTTTAATCATTTAATTTAATCTAAACAAAATAAATAAAAGGAGTATTATGAATTATTAATCTAAACTATTAAATAAAACAACTCCAATTAAAAATGACGGATTCAAATATCGAAGATGGATTCAACTTTAAATAAAGAACTAAGACACACAACGGTACCGAACTTTACTATGTTGACACATGTTAAAATTCAATTAATTATTTAATTCTTGACAATCACGGTGAAATCCTCAATTTATTTATTAAATGATTCATCGATTTAATAAATTTATTTAAATCTAAGAGTCAAATTATTTATAATCGAATTTAATCATATTTAAATGCATTAAATCTTTGTGAAATTTCAGTTTTAACCAAAAACGTGCACTGAAGCAAAGTATTATTTATAGTCAGTTTAACATTGCATTGATTGATGTATTTGTTGCTATATTTAACCAATTCTCTTCCGATTCGTGATTAATCAACAAACATGTAAATAAGTGATCAGACTATTAACAAGAAATATTAAACCAACATCAATCAATAATTAAAATCAAGAACAATAATATATTAAAAATAAACCAAATATCAAACAAATTATTGTTTGACCCTATTGTTGTTTTAGCCTAAAAAAATTTATTCCATAAAATTAAAACAAAGCAAAAACACATTGTTTGAATTCATAAGAATAAAATATAGGAATTTCCCTTTTGAAGTTGTCTTCTTCCTTTCTCTCAAACTCTAATAGCTTCATTCTTCCTCCAAGTTTCTCTCTTCCTCTCTGCTGTTGTACGTTCTGTCATTCTTTTTCTCTATTCTATTATTGTACGTAAAGTTATGATTCATGAGCTCACGTCTTGTCAATTCACAATTAATTCATATAAGTATGACTTAAAATGCATAGATAATGTCTCAAAAATTCGATACAGAGCTAGTTTGTGCCAAAATCCTATAGCTACAACTACAACACATATCAATCAATTAAAGGTGTAATGCAATCTCTTAATTGATAAAAACCAACCCCCCACACTTTAAAGATCGACAATATCATCGACATCATGCCATGATAAAATAAAAACAAGAAAAGAAAAAATAGCAAAAACACTTCTCTGATTCTGTCGTAATTTTGAATAACCATTGGGATGATACTGCTAGAAATACTCAATTGATAATCATTTATCTTGACAACTCCTCGAGGTGCAAATGAAGTCATTGTAGAGAATTCAACACCTAAATTTATTGTCTATAGCTTGACTATGGAGAAGCAATCATCAAAGAGCAGCTTCCGCCCATAGTAAGTATCATACAATATTGCATATGTGTTTTGATTATGCGTGTCCTTAAGCTTGGCATGATATTGAAATTGTAAGCCTGTCGCTTCAACAACACTCAACATAAATTAATTATCAGGGAAAGAACATGAAGCTCGTAGAGGATATAATATTCTAGAGTTTGCGTTGATGGAACTAAAGGATCAGCTGGTGGGATATATGTTAAGACCATATATGAATTCAAATCCTTCGCTTTGTGTTCATCTACGGTCTCACGGATCAATTTCGTGGGACGGATCTCTTATTTGAGTCATCCATGAAAAAGTATTACTAAGAGTATTACTTTTTAGTGTGAATGTCGATAGAATTGACCCGTCTCACAGATAAAGATCCGTGAGATCGTCTCACAAGAGACCTACTCTTGGGACATAAATTATTCTCTTAATTATTCCAATTATTTTTTTAAAAAATCTGTATTAAAATTTTGGGGCCTACACTATTTGGCCAACTTTTAAGGATACTAATTACCTAGTACTATGCGGTATATAATTTAATATTTCACATTTTTTAATATAAAATACAGTTTTTATCTCTAAATGTAAATATTATTAATCACATATCTATTTGGTATTAAACAAAATACGATTTCAGTCGACATATTTTCTTCCTTAATTT
Organism: Primulina huaijiensis; assembly: GCF_012295235.1. Lineage (NCBI taxonomy): Eukaryota > Viridiplantae > Streptophyta > Magnoliopsida > Lamiales > Gesneriaceae > Primulina > Primulina huaijiensis. Next base: position 4,278,474 of record NC_133322.1, read on the forward strand.
CCCTCCGGTGGTAGTTTCGGTTTTATTGTATTTGGAATTTATAATAAATGAGATAAAATAAAATTTAAATATTTGAGAACTTAGTGAGCTAGTGAAGTTGGCGTACATATTTACAACAATCAAATAGAAATATAACCGTGTAAGTTTCCATATGATATGACTGACATGCAGTAAAATGACGTATCGTGATGCTATAATGTATCGAACATAATGCATTGATTATTCAGGATTCTAAAATGAATATCGTGAGCTAAAGAGGTGTGTAAGACACTTTTCTCCACATATCCAAATAACATTCGTACAATCGATCATTTACGACGGATATATAAACACCGTCGCTACATTAAGCGACGGTTTTTTTTGAAGAACACCGTCGCTATATGAAGCGACAGTTTTAAAAAAGCCGTCGCTATATTAATCGGCGGTTTTTTTAAAAAACCGCCGTTTAAGAAGCGACGGTTTGTAACCATAAAATTCATTAAAAAAACTACTACGCAAAAATTAAAATTATGTAGTAAATTTTCGGTACAAAAAAAATTTAAAACCTGATTTGCGCGAAGATATGCAGCTCCACGTAACGCTGGAATTGATAGAGATTAACTACTACTAGAGATAGAGATTAACTACTACTAGAGATAGATGAAAAATCGTTTAAGAAAATGTTCGCAAAGCTTGGTATATATTAGAATCATAGCGACGGTTTTATTAAAAACCGTCGCTATATAGCAACGGTTCAACCAAATCCGTCGCTATAATAGCGACGGTTTTCGAAAATACGTCTCAGAATAGCGACGGTTTTCGAAAATACCGTCGCCGATCTAGATCGGCGACGGTTTTCTCCAAACCGTCGCTATTATAGCGACGGGTTGTTTAAACCGTCGCCGATCTAGATCGGCGACGGTTTAGATCGACGACGGTTTTATTAACACCGTCGCTATTATAGCGACGATTTTGGTTGAATCGTTGCTATATAGCAACGGTTGATAATAAAACCGTCGCTTATCAAATTAAGCGACAGTGTATTTTGAACCGTCGCTATTATATTAGCGACGGTGGAATACAAGACTGTCGCATAATGCGACGGGTAAAAAACCCGTCGCACAAAATAACGACGGGTTTATCAAACAGTCGCAATAGTAGCGACGGTTTATGAGAAACCGTCGCTAATATAGCGACGGTGTTTCTTGAACCGTCGCTATTGTAGCAACGGTTTTTATTTAATCGTCGCTTAATTTGATAAGCGACGGTTTTATTATCAACCGTCGCTATATAGCGACGGTTGAAGAAAACCCGTCGCTATAATAGCGACGATTTTAATAAAACCGTCGTTATGCCTTCCGTTTTTTTGTAGATATAATCAATTCAAACGAGAGTATAATCCGTCATTAATTTTTATAACTACGTTATTACTTTTGTTTAAATATAAATCAAATTAATTAAAAAAATATATGATACATGCACGCGTGTGCGTGGACATGTACACTAGTATATATGAAAACTTAATTAATCAAAACCAAAATTTGAAGGAAAAAAAATCATTTTCCCAGAAATTTATATAAAGTCGATAACACAAATATGAAATATGTATCATTCATTTCAGCTGTGACGGTTCTACTCAAACGTCGTACCCAATGCTGCATTCTTTATCGGATTGGCTACAGTTTCACCAATTATCATATCATATAATATGCAGCAAACTTTTAGTCAATTGAGCGGAAAATGTGGTGAATATCAGTCCATGTAGCATAAGGGCTTTAGTAAGTGTGGTAGAAGGTTTATGATAATCTTGGGTGGCTTGATTCTTTAATAAACCTTTAATCCCTGTTCTTGTAGGCCAATTATAAAATTTCGGTGGCTGCTATCGATTATCGATGTATAGACATGGTTGGAGCGAGTAAGAGGATAGCATAAGTCTCATTTTCGAAATATAGGGAGTTCACACTCAAGTTCAAATTCATAGAATCAGAATATTGGAAATCAAAGTTGATAAATTGATACTACATCTACGAGAAATAAGGTATAAATAGATAGATTATTGTTCGATTTTCATGGATTTAAGATCTCTGTTATTCTTGAACTCCGTAATAGCCTGATCAAAGGTGCTTCTAACATGTCCGCACATTAGCATCAGATCCTGGCAAGAATCTTTGAGTACCTCTCGCGCCGAATCACCTACAACCAGAACACAAAGATCAGCTTTTAAGTAGAAATCGAGTAATATTTAACCTTTGAAGGGACACCAAGTGTGAAACGTTGGGGTGCACTAAGGCAATTTTCAAAGTTGTTGTATTGATATCCACAGTTTCTTCTTACAAATAAAGTGTTCAGTAACATTACCGGTTGTTTGCACTCTAATGTTTACACGAGCATCAGAAGGGTGTGGAATGCTGTAACCACAAAATGAAACTCTGGGGCTGCAAGATATCATTATACCACTTAACATCTACTTTTACAGATATGATTATAATGAGAAAAATCATGCAAGACGATTGAACCAACAGTTGGAAGAAACACAATCGGAACAAAACAGCTATTAACAACAGGGATTGGGTACTATGATTTTTGCTGGAAAGTACGATATCACCTATGCTCTTGCTAACATCTGATGTTTGGGTAACTATAGTTTCGGTGTATAGACCCAATTATATGTACAACTCACTCTTGATTTAGACTAAATCTCAGAGTATTGGCTAGAGTATGATCCTCATCAGTCAACGAAAAAGTCGCTTGTGAATTATCTTGGAAAGACCCCAGCTCCATTTAATCTGAAAAAAGGTAAACGATTATTACTAAAAACAACAGTGTAATAGCATAAAACTCAACAAACAAATGCAGCAACCCTAAGATTCCAATCTCATGTATATAATGGAAAATGTTAGATTTGTCGAGTAAATTGGGTTCAAAAGACATGAAATTTTCCAACAAGTTTAAAAGCATCTCTGCAGCATAAAACTAACATACATTTGTAACCCCGAGTCCACTCAGCAGAATTCTTTATACATCCATTAATGAACATTAAGAACCCATTCAAACATCATAAGCCAAAACAAAGGTTTCAAACAAAAGCACAAAACATATATACAGACTACAATTGCATGTCCACACTCCACAAGTATCTGTAAGACACGACATCCAATTTGACATCACCACATCCTTCTGACCCCACAGTATCCATTGCTTCAACCATAGTTATGAACACCATATTTCGAACAAAATCCAAAACCTTTTTTCTTCCAGTAAGAAACTTTATTCATTAACACGTAAGTGTTATCTTGTTATTTTCCTATTATTCAATGGTTAAAATGGGTTGTGATAGACCTCATACGCAAATCAGATCACCAAAGATCGAGAATTCCTAACAATTAGCATATAACTCTAAATAAGTGCCATTTTTTTCCATCAATCCAACAAGCAAATTCTATTTTACTCACAGTTTACATGAATCCCAACAAAAGCTGGACAAAACTCATCGCTCCTCGTCTCTTGAACTGGATGAGGGAATACACAAAACCCTTAAATCCAGATTATGAAATCGTAATCACAACGACAAATGTTTCAGCATCTCTTTTAGAATGTAAATTTTCTATATATCATCATAGCAAGTAGATTTCTTGAACATAACTCAATTTACACAAGGAAATCCAATAAAATACTGCTCTCACCTTATGTAGCCGTAGAATGATCGACCTTGCAGGATTTTTCCCTTGCTTGTCCGCCGTTTTTGGGAGAAAAAGGTATTTCACGCTGAATTGCAAGGGCTACAGCCTACAAAAATGGTCTCTTCCTTTTAATATATTTATTTTTTATTTATAAATATATTTTTAAAATTTATTCGTTGAGGAACTTGAATATTAGAAACTTATACTTCCAATTAGGTGGAAAAAATACACACGATAAAAATAATTTATACACAAAAATTTATGTGTGACGGTCTCACGGATCAATTTCGTGGGACGGATCTCTTATTTGAGTCATCCATGAAAAAGTATTACTTTTTATGCTAAGAGTATTACTTTTTATCGTGAATATCGATAGAGTTAACCCGTGTCACAGATAAAGATCATTGAGACCGTCTCACAAGATACCTACTCTTAGGACATAAATTATTCTCTTAATTATTCCAATTATTTTTTAAAAAAATATGAATTAAAATTTTGGGGCCTACACTATTTGGCCAACTTTTAAGGATACTAATTACCTAGTACTATGCGGTATATAATTTAATATTTCACATTTTTTAATATAAAATACAGTTTTTATCTCTAAATGTAAATATTATTAATCACATATCTATTTGGTATTAAACAAAATACGATTTCAGTCGACATATTTTCTTCCTTAATTTCCCTCCGGTGGTAGTTTCGGTTTTATTGTATTTGGAATTTATAATAAATGAGATAAAATAAAATTTAAATATTTGAGAACTTAGTGAGCTAGTGAAGCTGGCGTACATATTTACAACAATCAAATAGAAATAAAACTTTAAGTTTCCATATGATATGACTGACATGCAGTAAAATGACGTATCGTGATGCTATAATGTATCGAACATAATGCATTGATTATTCAGGATTCTAAAATGAATATCGTGAGCTAAAGAGGTGGTTCTTAACAACATTCAGTATAACACTTTTCTCCACATATCCAAATAAAATTCGTATAATCGATCATTTACGACGGATATATAAACACCGTCGCTACATTAAGCGACGGTTTTTTTAAAACTGTCGCTATTGCGTAGTAGTTTTTTTAATGAATTTTATGGTTACAAACCGCCGATTAATATAGCGACGGTTTTTTTAAAACTGTCGCTTTAAGCGACAAAACACCGTCGCTATATAGCAATGGTTCAACCAAATCCGTCGCTATAATAGCGACGGTTTGGAAAACACCGTCTCCGATCTAGATCGGCGACGGTGTTCTCAAAACCGTCGCTATTATAGCGACGGGTTGTTTAAACTGTCGCCGATCATCGGCGACGGTTTTATTATTACCGTCGCTATTATAGCGACACTTTTGGTTCAATCGTTGCTATATAGCAACGGTCGATAATAAAACCGTCGCATCTATTTTATTAAGGGTAGGACATAATAAATAAAGACTGTAAAAAAAAGACACCAAAATGTATATACCCATTTTTACCCCTACATTGTGCGTGTAGAATCCGAAATATGAGGCGAAACCATTCAGCCCATAACCGGCCCATGTCAGCTCTACAAAATCTCGATCCCAATTCCTTCAGCGAGAGAACAGAAGGCGCAATCGGACTCACCCTCAATCGAATTGATCATCCAGCAGGTCAACAAACAAGGTAAGAATCGGCTATACATGTTTGATTTTGTTTGTGATGGATTATCTGTCCGTGATTTGTGGTTTCTTGGTTGTCTTCGGAGCAGTTTTTGAGATTTGAAACGTTTTTAAAGTTCAACTTCAGGGGATTTAGTCTTAGGTTTTCTTCATTTTAATATAATTTTTTTTGGCGCTTTTTTAGAGACGAAACTAGGTATTGGGTAGAAAACTTTCTGGTTGTACTCTCATTTTGTTGTTTGACTTCAAATCATCATACTTGGCTAGGATTGTGATTTTGGATTGTTTACTTTTTTCCTCATGCTTAATGATCACCATGTGAACTTTTTCTGTTTCTGGGGCTCTGGTTGGAATACATCTAAATCATCTTTCGTGAATAAAATCCTTCTATATTGAAGTTTTTTTCTTCCTCATCAATGAGTTTCTGTACAATAATAAAATAAGCCATGTTTATGCCTTCTGTATTTCCTGTTTCAAGTGTCATTTTATCATAAAATAACAAATAACAATTGAAGAGCTATAGTTTACGGTCAGGTACAATAAACAAAATGCAATCTTGAAGATAAAATTAATATTTGCGTGAATTGAGGAAATTATAGTCAGGAAGTAACATGTGTCCCATTTAACTTAGAACCTTGAGTTTCCTACCTAAAGACGGTTAAGACCTTCCTTCTCCAAGTACGCTTTTGCAGCTTTAATTCATGTAAAACTTGATACATTTAACAATAACAGCAGAAAAAACGCTCAATAATGTCAAAGATGAAAGTGAAATGTAATTAATTCAACACTAAGTGCATACCTTTGAGTTGGGAATGGCAAAGTAGAAAAACATTAACCCCAGCTTGCTTCGAACCTAACATTAGCTGCTCCATAAAGTTTTGAAGAAGCCCAGGCTCATCTGTAGATAAAACAACCGTACTCTCATTCTAGGATTCCTTGACAAACACAATATAGGACCCGATTGTCAGCCAATATTTAAGAGTTGTATTCTAAATATTCTCACAGATTTAAATACTATTTAACTTCAATGTCTTCTCCTCCTACACGGGCTACTACTCATACCAATCACAATGACAATGAAAGGCGTCAATTAAATACAACACGACGACGAGCACAAAGACAATGAATGACACAAGACCAACAACAATAAATATAACAACTTCAATAGAAATGAGTAGAGAAAACCAACATTTTCCAACTCATGCATAACGTCACCACTTGATTTAATACCTGACGAATGAGATCTCTAAAGTTGTGGTATTTTTATGATGATACATTACATTTGTTATTTGTGCCATTGAAGCACATATTTAGTTGCATGACACTTTATTAGCCGTCTTTACCATCATGCTTACAATCTGTTTAGGCACACTGATGTTTAATTCTAGGTTTAATATAAGTTGTGTTACCTGTTTCTGGATTCACAGTATGTATTCGCATAATCTTAAATAGTCAACTATTTTTGTTTGTGTTCTGTTGATGTTTTTGGTTTGTTTCAATGATATAATTACCGTTTTTTCGTCTTCATTGTAAACACAAAAATATTTTTTTATGCTCACTCATACATTACTAAGTTTATAATTATTAGAATATTGTGAACGATGCAAAGCAAAAACAATGTGTACATAAATTTGAAACAATGTGAATAACTATAGTTAGAAATCATTCTGGTAAAGTTAAGAATTATTTCAAAAACATTTATAGTTGTAATATCACAAATATTCTGAATATTATTTTGACTAAATGGTAATAACTTTGTTGTGTATCCTATAGGATAAATTTTTTTTTGTCATTTTTGTTTTTGTTATTTAATGTACATTGATTGTTTCTCTGTATATTGTTACATAAATTAAATGTTTTGTGGGTGTTACTTCTCATTTTGATACCTTCTATATCATTAAGGCTCTTGAGTTTTGGGCACACATGTTGATTCAAGTAATATAAAAAATGGTGTCAAGTTCATTAGAGGTCAGAGCATCGTTTCATGTATTCATCCCTCGTCTCTGCACCCCCAACCAAAAAAAAAATATCAATGTTGTTAAAAAATGTCTTATTTTTTGTGCTCCTTGATGTGTTGGTCGTGAAAGAAGTTCAAGTTTGAATTTTGAAATGTATTGATCATATTGGTTAGCGTTTATAAGGAATTCTAACTTAGATTTTGGAATATGTTTATACAAGGAGTTAATTTTTACTCTTTGCTCAGTACTATATCGATGTAAGGCTGGTATATACATGTTTTTGGTGAATCTTTTTTTTCATTTCTTGAATTATTGATACTTAAACATGTGGACACCAATATTTAAGAATTGTCTTGTAAATATTGTTATAGATTTAAATTATATTTATATTCGATGTCTTATCCTCCTAGATGGGCTACTACTCATATCAATCGCAATGATAATGAAAGGCGTCAATTAAACACAAAGACAATTAATATTCCACTGTCTTCTATGATTCAAGTACAAAATGTTTTGGTGTTATGATGGTTAAATGTCATGAATGTTTAATATATTAGCCTCATATATTAATGACACACGCAACGCGGGTGCCTCGGTGACTAGTATCAAATTAAGCGACAGTGTACTTTGAACCATCGCTATTATATTAGCGACGGGTTCTCATAAACATGTCGCTATATATAGAAACACATAGCGACGGTTTCTTATAAACTGTCGCTACTATTGCGACTGTTTGATAAACCCGTCGTTATTTTGTGCGACGGGTTTTTTACCCGTCGCATTATGCGACAGTCTTGTATTCCACCGTCGCTAATATAATAGCGACGGTTCAAAATACACTGTCGCTTAATTTGATAAGCGACGGTTTTATTATCAACCGTTGCTATATAGCAACGATTCAACCAAAACCGTCGCTATAATAGCGACAGTGATCGGCGACGGTTTAAACAACCCGTCGCTATAATAGCAACAGTTTGGCAAAAACCGTCCCCAATCTAGATCGGCGACGGTGTTTTCTAAACTGTCGCTATTATAGCGACGGATTTGGTTTAACCGTTGCTATATAGCGACGGTTTTATTGCTATGATTCTAATATATATAACCATCGCGAACATTTTCTTAAACGATTTTTCATCTATCTCTAGTGGTAGTTAATCTTTATCAATTTTTTCGAAGTTTCGATTTTTTTATTTTGTACTAACAATTTTTCGTATTTATTTCGTAGATTTGTTCGTCGGTGCGATCTTCCAGCGTTACATGGAGCTGCATATCTTCGCGCAAATCAGGTTTTAAAATTTTTTTGTACCGAAATTTTACTACATAATTTTAATTTTTGCGTAGTAGTTTTTTTAATGAATTTTATGGTTACAAACCGTCGCTTTTTAAACGACGGTTTTTTAAAAAAACCGTCGATTAATATAGCGACGGTTTTTTTAAAACTGTCGCTTCATATAGCTATTAAGCGACGGTGTTTATATATCCGTTGTAAATGATCGATTGTACGAATTTTATTTGGATATGTGGAAAAAAGTGTTATACTGAATGTTGGTAAGAACCACCTCTTTAGCTCACGATATTCATTTTAGAATCCTGAATAATCAATGCATTATGTTCGATACATTATAGCATCACGATACGTCATTTTTACTGCATGTCAGTCATATCATATGGAAACTTACACGGTTATGTTTTTATTTGATTGTTATAAATATGTAAGCCAACTTCACTAGCTCATTAATTTCTCAAATATTTAAATTTTATTTTATCTCATTTATTATAAATTCCAAATACAATAAAACCGAAACTACCACCGGAGGGAAATTAAGGAAGAAAATATGTCGACTGAAATCGTATTTTGTTTAATACCAAATAGATATGTGATTAATAATATTTACATTTAGAGATAAAAACTGTATTTTATATTAAAAAATGTGAAATATTAAATTATATACCGCATAGTACTAGGTAATTAGTATCCTTAAAAGTTGGCCAAATAGTGTAGGCCCCAAAATTTTAATACAGATTTTTCTAAAAAATAATTGGAATAATTAAGAGAATAATTTATGCCCCAAGAGTAAGTCTCTTGTGAGACGGTCTCACGGATCTTTATCTGTGACACGGGTTAACTCTATCGATATTCACACTAAAAAGTAATACTCTTAGCATAAAAAGTAATACTTTTTCATGGATGACTCAAATAAGAGATCCGTCCCTCGAAATTGATCCGTGAGACCGTCTCACATAAATTTTTGTGTATAAATTATTTTTATCGTGTGTATTTTTTCCACCTAATTGGAAGTATAAGTTTCTAATATTCAAGTTCCTCAACGAATAAATTTTAAAAATATATTTATAAATAAAAAATAAATATATTAAAAGGAAGAGACCATTTTTGTAGGCTGTAGCCCTTGCAATTCAGCGTGAAATACCTTTTTCTCCCAAAAACGGCGGACAAGCAAGGGAAAAATCCTGCAAGGTCGATCATTCTACGGCTACATAAGGTGAGAGCAGTATTTTATTGGATTTCCTTGTGTAAATTGAGTTATGTTCAAGAAATCTACTTGCTATGATGATATATAGAAAATTTACATTCTAAAAGAGATGCTGAAACATTTGTCGTTGTGATTACGATTTCATAATCTGGATTTAAGGGTTTTGTGTATTCCCTCATCCAGTTCAAGAGACGAGGAGCGATGAGTTTTGTCCAGCTTTTGTTGGGATTCATGTAAACTGTGAGTAAAATAGAATTTGCTTGTTGGATTGATGGAAAAAAATGGCACTTATTTAGAGTTATATGCTAATTGTTAGGAATTCTCGATCTTTGGTGATCTGATTTGCGTATGAGGTCTATCACAACCCATTTTAACCATTGAATAATAGGAAAATAACAAGATAACACTTACGTGTTAATGAATAAAGTTTCTTACTGGAAGAAAAAAGGTTTTGGATTTTGTTCGAAATATGGTGTTCATAACTATGGTTGAAGCAATGGATACTGTGGGGTCAGAAGGATGTGGTGATGTCAAATTGGATGTCGTGTCTTACAGATACTTGTGGAGTGTGGACATGCAATTGTAGTCTGTATATATGTTTTGTGCTTTTGTTTGAAACCTTTGTTTTGGCTTATGATGTTTGAATGGGTTCTTAATGTTCATTAATGGATGTATAAAGAATTCTGCTGAGTGGACTCGGGGTTACAAATGTATGTTAGTTTTATGCTGCAGAGATGCTTTTAAACTTGTTGGAAAATTTCATGTCTTTTGAACCCAATTTACTCGACAAATCTAACATTTTCCATTATATACATGAGATTGGAATCTTAGGGTTGCTGCATTTGTTTGTTGAGTTTTATGCTATTACACTGTTGTTTTTAGTAATAATCGTTTACCTTTTTTCAGATTAAATGGAGCTGGGGTCATTCCAAGATAATTCACAAGCGACTTTTTCGTTGACTGATGAGGATCATACTCTAGCCAATACTCTGAGATTTAGTCTAAATCAAGAGTGAGTTGTACATATAATTGGGTCTATACACCGAACTATAGTTACCCAAACATCAGATGTTAGCAAGAGCATAGGTGATATCATACTTTCCAGCAAAAATCATAGTACCCAATCCCTGTTGTTAATAGCTGTTTTGTTCCGATTGTGTTTCTTCCAACTGTTGGTTCAATCGTCTTGCATGATTTTTCTCATTATAATCATATCTGTAAAAGTAGATGTTAAGTGGTATAATGATATCTTGCAGCCCCAGAGTTTCATTTTGTGGTTACAGCATTCCACACCCTTCTGATGCTCGTGTAAACATTAGAGTGCAAACAACCGGTAATGTTACTGAACACTTTATTTGTAAGAAGAAACTGTCGATATCAATACAACAACTTTGAAAATTGCCTTAGCGCACCCCAACGTTTCACACTTGGTGTCCCTTCAAAGGTTAAATATTACTTGATTTCTACTTAAAAGCTGATCTTTGTGTTCTGGTTGTAGGTGATTCGGCGCGAGAGGTACTCAAAGATTCTTGCCAGGATCTGATGCTAATGTGCGGACATGTTAGAAGCACCTTTGATCAGGCTATTACGGAGTTCAAGAATAACAAAGGTCTTAAATCCATGAAAATCGAACAGTAATCTATCTATTTATACCTTAGATTTGTTCGTTGTTATGAACTACCTACATATGAAAACAACGAGAAATTAAGTTTGAAATCTGACTTTCATGATCGAGAAGTAAAAAATATCATTATTCTATTTGTACAAAATTTTAATTATTACGTATTTACTAATATTATAATTTTCTTCTATATTACAAAGCTCACAGATACATGATAGTATAAAATGTTCCGTAATGGAAACGATTAAACCAATTCCAAAGAAAGTACGCATCTTATTAGAAGACACCTTATAAAATTTATTGGCATTGTTTTGGAATACACATAATAAATGTTAATAAAATAACTTTTCTGGTTTATACATAATTTATCTATAATCACATATTTCATTTTGTTTAGGAATAATAGGCTGTTGTGTATATTATGAAGATATTTTGTAGATAAAATTACAACCCATTTTGATAAAGTTATTGATGAAACAATTATTGTTATCATTCAAATGTATCAAACACGTTCCATGTCACAAATTGTTTGTGAATATGAATTTAGACGAAATTACTGAATTTTAAAAAAAGTATTTCTCATTAATTTTATTGAATTTGATTTAAAAATTGTTATCACATGTTAAAAAATAATAATATATAGCTTCTCGAAAATAAAAAATTAAATATGTATTAAGGTTGGTGGTCGACATCAATACACTAAACACGATAAGTATCATGTCATTGACTTAAGCTAACACAATCTAAAATTTTGATATAAGATAGTGATTATTAGCCAAAAAATTTAATCGACATGCGTTGTATTTAAAAATGTTTTTTAAAATTAGCGAAAAAATAGTTTTTATTTTTATTTTTTTATAATTATATTATTTTTTCAATTTAAATGTCTATTTATTTTTCACTAAATTTTAATAGTATCATCCCGTGCATCGCACAGATTAAATACTAGTTTGTATAATGTCACAGTATTATATAAAAGGAGACTCTGACACCTCATTATAATATTGTGATATGATATACATAATTATTTAAACATGATTAACATTATATACATCATATTATTACCATAAAATTTACATATACATACATTTATTTTTTGAAGATTTTGTAACGGTCATAAACGTTTAGTTTTTACCCTATAAATATGACTTCACAAACACATTCAATCACTTCAAACTTATTCTTCCTCACTAAAAATTTTCGAAGAAAAAGAAGATGACTCTTTCAAGGTTATTTTTTATATGGACAGGCGAGAGATATGACCAAACCAGTAGTTTCATTGCCATTTATCAGCATCTTAAGTTTCGATTTAGACTTTGAATTCTGAAGATGATTTGTAGATCATTGTCTTATCTTTTCAACGCATACAGAATCGCTTTATTTCGATACCGAGCTGAGAGATATGACCAAAATACCGCAACTGCTCAAACCCAATTGATTGCTGTTTTCGTGCGATCAGTTACGATCAGTTTGACCTAGATAACATCCGATTTTACCCAACTGACGTGAAATATGACTTTTTACAAATTGAATTTTCTGATCAGTCTAGTTTACAGATTGTCATTTGGATCATCCAGCTGAGAGATATCCTCAAAAAACCGAAGCTCGCCAGAAATTCAATTTGGATAAATTCAGTTCAATTTGTTTCTTGTGTTTGCAACTTCACACATGAGTAAATATGTTAGAAATACATTAACAAGTTTTGTTAACATCAAAATCAAGATTGCGAACAAGAAATGTTCCAACAATTTCCATTGATTGCATGAAGTGCAATTATTGGGAAGGAGATTTTTGGGTGTAATATTAATTGTCACTGCTTGGTAGAGCGATCGAACCATTGTGCTTGAGCTGTTGCGTGGTTTAAAAGATTTGAGTTACACCATTATCACCAGCTATAGCTTTTGGTAAAGCGATAAGCACTCGATCCTGCAAGCATATAAGACATGATTCAGTTATTCAAAATTCGACGGTTTTTCTACATCTGTTGAATTACCCGCCTCCCCAGGGGAAATGACTTCAATCGGAATTGGGTTCTCAGTGACCAAGTGGTGTTCCACCCCGCGTTTGCGGCCATTTCGCTTATAATATCAAGAGGGTCGTATCCGGTTCCAGCCATCTATGAAACACAAATGAGAATTACATATGAATACTACGATAATATAAACAAGAATTTGAGCAGAGAGCAAGGAAAATAAGAGCAGAGAAAGTTTGAGAGAAAAAACAAGAACAATGAGTAGTGAAGAATTGTGTATTCAAGGTAAAAACATAAATACTTTTACTCCCAACAGAAACAAAACTCATGCAAATACAACCATTCATCTCCAGTTTGAATTACCAATGGTAACAATGAGTTAACGAGTAGAATTTTAAGTTTTGAGGAAAATATTTGCACAATTAAGGAAATAATTCAGCATAATTTATTTTCCAAGGTAATATTCAGATTTAAAATTCCACGTCAGCTTAACTCCACTAACCATCAGAGATCATAGAGATTTGATTTTTATCAAATGGTTTTTCTTCTGTTATAATTTCCGTTTTTTTTTTATTCAGAAGAGGTAGCTCCCTCATTAAAAGAACAATTGACATGATCAATTAGGGGGTAAATCGTTGAGCGATAATAGCTATGTTCTTGAAATATTGAACACTGATGAATTAAATCGAGTTTGGTGTTCAAATCAAGCGGAAGACACTCGAAATAATCCTTCGTAGAAACAGATTAAATATTTTGTAAAGCATTTAAAATATATGCAAGTTGAATGAGTAAAAATATTTCGGTTGAAGTATTTTATCAAACACTTGGTATGTAAAATTTTTGTATTTGAAGAACACATAAAATGCTTCAACAATGCATCTTTAAAACTATGAAAATGATAGGTAAATGCAATAAATAAATAAACACGAATTTGTTTATGGATGTTCGGAGACTTCAAATGCTCCTACGTCACCTCTTCTTCCCCTTGGGAAGGATCCACTAGAAGACTTTGATTTATACAAACTCTTGTACAAACTCATTCAGCTAGGACTTACGTTACTACATAACTAAACTCCTAGCACTCAAGATTGTAGGCAGCACATCACAATCATCATATTGTTTAATGTCTAATATGCAAAGACTACAAATACATTGTTTTACGTCTTTGTGTAAAGACTCACTCAACTAATCTTTGAAGTTCAACTCTCTTGTATATGTGTGAGTGATTGTGTGTGTGAGGTATCCTTTACAGTGTACATCTCAAATTTATCCTCACATAATGGCTTGTGCTCTCAACTAGCTGATTTCTTCTTGCTAACTGCCCATGCTTTGAATCTTTTTCAAAATCTCTTGTTTGATCTTCAAGATGTTTTATTTATAAGGCCCAACAATGATATATACGTTAGACACAAGAATATGACTGTTTGGAAAGTTTTGTACAGTTTCTGAAATTGCAATGGTCAAATTCGCCTTGCTGAACATTTTCCCGAGTGGTCAACTGGTCAATTGGTTTAGTTCGTTGGGTGTGAAAAAGTTTTTAGAAGGGGGGTTGAATAAACACTTGACAATTTTCACAGCTTCTTCGATGATTGAATCAGTTTAGTGATAAAGTGAGTTCACGAATCTTGTTGTCAATGTCAATCAGTTAACTTAATAAAATTGCGGAAATAACAGAAAGACGGACAAAATAAAACTGATAAGAAGGAACACAAGATTTTGTGGATGTTTAGAGATTTCAAATACTTTTACGTCACTCATTCTATCTCCAAGATACGATATTCACTAAAATAGTTTGATAAATACAATGATTTGTACAAACCCACTTCAGTCTGGACTTAACACTGCCAACACTGAAACTCTTAGTATCAATAAAATTTATCAGTACTCAACTAATATGTAATTTTTTAGCACCACTGATCTCTTCATAGATGGAGAGGTATAAAAAACGTCTTGTAGCTAAATGCTATACTCAAAAGTATGAGATTGACTTTAAAGAGACATTCTCTCTAGTTTCATCGAAGGACTCTTTCAGGACAATCATGGCACTTGTCGCTCACTTGGATATGGAACTTCATCATATGGATGTCAAGATAGCTTTTATCAATGGAGACATTGAGGAAACAATCTATATGGTGCAACCAGAGCACTTTGTATTGAGATATCCAAAGAATATGGTTTGCAAACTTAAGAAGTCCATCTATGGGTTAGAGAAAGCTTCTAGTCAGTGGTACCACAAGTTTCATCAAATAATTATCTCATTCGATTTTGAGGTAAATGTAGTAAATGATTGTGTGTATCATAAGTTCAGTGAGAGTAAGCATATATTCCTGGTTTTATATGTGGATGACATTTTGCTTGCCACAAACGATATATGTATGTTGAATGATACCAAGAAATTTCTCTCTAGACATTTTGAAATGAAAGATCTTGGTAACGCCTCATTTGTACTAGGAATCCAAATACACCGAGATCGTTCTCGAGGTATTCTTGGATTATCTCAAAAGAGCTATATCGATAAGGTACTTAAAATATTTGGCATGCAAGGTTGTAAGCCAGGTAACACCCCGGTTGCTAAAGGAGACAAGTTTAGTCTTAAACGGTGCCCTAAAAGGATCCTCGAGATTCAAGGAATGTAAAAGATTCCATATGCTTTGGCTACAGGAAGTCTTATGTATGCTCAAGTATGTAAGCATTCGGATATTGCGTACATTGTTGGAGTGTTAGGCAGATATTTAAACAACCCAGGAATGGATCACTGGAAAGCATCCAAACATGTAATGAGATATCTAAAGAGAACTTGTGATTACATGCTCACATATAAAAAGTCGAATAATCTTGAGATCATGGGATATTCGGACTCCGATTTCGTGGGATGCCAAGATAGCATGAGATCCACTTCAGGCTATGTATTTCTATTGGCTGGCGGTGCTATCTCTTGGAGAAGTGCCAAACAAGTACTAACAGCTTTTTCCACCATGGCAGCTGAATTTATAGCATGTTACGAGGTATCTAATCATGCAATATGGCCGAAGCATTTTGTCACTGGGCTGCGTATTCTAGAAGAGGTTGAAAGATCGTTGAAATTGTTTTGTGACAATAGATCAGCTGTATTGTATTCCAACAATAATAGGAGCTCAACAAAATCGAAGCACATCGACATCAAGTCCCTTGTTGTGAAAGAAAGAATACAAAGTGGACATATTTTGATAGAACAAATAGGCACAAACTCCATGATAGCAGATCCTTTTATGAAAAATTTGCCACCCAATGTTTTCGATGAGCATACTACTCATATGGGTGTTATTCAGTTTGATGAAGGATAGATCTAGTGGGAGTTTGTACTATACATTTTATGTTTGGTTATGTTGTTCAAACTTATGTATTTAGATATTTTCTGATCAGAAATAAAGTTAATTGTTTACTTTATACTTTGTCTAACCGAAGTTAAGGTTTTGATCTCACTTTCGTAAAGAAGGAACAGTTGAAAACTGACATGAATATATCACTTTGCATGTAATTTTTATGTCACACATTCATGATTGATCTATGTCATTTGATTGAATTGATATGTGTGACCATTGATGGTTCAATTGTGATAGATACAACAAAGACTGCATTGATCCTATATCAATATAATTAATGTACAAGATTGTTTAAGAAGTCTTATGGTTGTGAGGACAAAAGTTTTGAGCTCGTTAAGTTTAACACATTTATAAGTTTACACATATGACTCAGTGGGAGATTGTTGGAATTTTTGGGGCCATAAATGTAATTATAAATATTCGCATGTCATCAATTAAATAAGTAGTAAACTTATGTGTCTAATTTAGAATAAAAATTGACTTGAGGACTTAAATGTCATGATATTATTGTGTGGATACCATATATAATATTTCTGGTTTGTTGAGGGGACAAATTAGAAATAATAAAATTTGTTTAATTATAAAACAATAGTTATGTTCCCAATCTGCAGAATAACGTTTCAAATATCGTATCCCATCAACAAAACTCTTTGGATTAAAGGAAATCTGCAGATTGAAGATCATCACCTAACACTGACTACAAATCATGGATTATGGTGCTTCAGTAATTCTGATTATTATGTTTGTGATTTCTTAAGAATTGAATATAATTTATGGATTTTTGTGTGTGTTGAGATATGGAATCCAATTGATTTCTTCAGTTATCACCAGAGACATTGAAGGACTCGAGAAAACCTTCGTGTGCCATAAACAAAGAGCCTAATTTAGAGAAAATAATGGAATCAGTTTTAGATGTGATGTGAACCATCACAGAGTCATATTCGAGACCCATACCACAAAGAACATACAAAATTTGATCATCGTCTATAATAGGATGCCCACATGCTGCTAGAATATCCATGTAACTCTTCATTTTGCCGAGATAATCTTTCATGCTTAGAGCTCTTTTTTCAGGGTTTGATGGTGGAGTTTATAGTGCATGACCTTAGCCTTGGATCTGGTGGCAAAAATGTTGAAAACTCTTGACCACAGCTGTGTAGAGGACTAACATCCTATCATGTGGGCGTGAACACTCTCATACATCGAGGCCAACAAGAAGGAGAATAAGAGTTGGTCTTGTCGGGACCATGTTGTTAGAGTAGGTGCTCAGCGAACCAACTTGTGGCTTGAGCTTTATTGACTATTATATAAAAATAATATTTATTTTAATAATATTTTCACTGATCTATTTTTGATAGCTGTCAGTTTTGTAAACTCATTCACCAAAACTGACAGTTCCAATCTCCTAACAAAATTAGCAGTTAAGTTAATTTCTACATCCTTCAGTACATTGAATTAACATATAAACTCTTTTTTAGCAACCTTTTTGATCTCCATGAAACTATAGTCATCAAATTCAACTCTTTGAACTTGATTATATCAACGAGAACACATAATCCAATACTTGTGTGATCCTCAATGGTTCATGGATACAGCTAGCCGTGGGTTCACAACTTCGTGCAATTCAGAATAACATTTATTCTTACTCGAGCTTATCCTAATTAGCCTCATTTTTTTATCAACGCTCGTTGATAAAAAAAATGTTAAATCTCATGTCTGATTGCACCCATCAGACCATGGTAAGAGCGTTTAGTAGCATCGGCCCATGATCTCTAGGTATTAGAGATAATGTCTGCAAGAACCTTAAGTTATAGGTAACATACTGTACGGTCCTTTCAACTCATATATCATGATCAAATATGCTGCCATTGATATATCGAGAGTTGCATTTGAATTCGATAATGATATGATGTATCTTTGAGTAATAATAGTGACATTGTATGTACAACTAGGAAAACACATTTTCATAAAACACATTTCTTGCTCTTGCCAGAGACTCCTTGCACTATTAAATCATCAGATTATATATGATATCTTCACTTGTAGCAAACGGTGAATACCTGACTATAATGTATTATCCTACATATTTCAAAACTACACCCAACTTCGCCACCTGATGACCCTCAATGGAGTCGATAAACGGAACAAAGTTCACACTAGTACACAGAGCCTTTACGTTATGTCACGCCCCGAGACCGGGGTTGGTCGACACCGGCGTTATTCAACAATCACAAAATTGCTAAAAAAACAAGCCTCGTAGTACATTATAAACCAAAACCAGTTTATATCATAAATACCAAAAAAATGGAATCGACTTTACAATAGTAACTCTAAAAACGATAAAAATCTGCGGAAGCGTTTATAACTTGAATCAAAAACTCACAAGAACATATTCTTAATTAAAATCCTTCTTGCGTCCACTATCAGCCTCAAAACTGGTGTCCGATTCTTCTTTTTCTATTTCTTTTTCTGATTTATCTAGGGAGGGTAGAGTAAGGTGGGTGAGTATTTTGAGAAATACTCAGCAAGTGGGGGCCGTATCGAGCACAATATATCTGTACAGAACTTTGATGACTCGTGCAGAATTTTTGTAGAGAATTTCAAAATTTATGTGAGAAATTTCGAAAATTTGAGGTGTAAATGAGGTGTAAACTTTGAATGATAACCTCTCCTATTTATAGGGGGTGGTTGTTATCCAGATTGTATGTTATCTCTTCGTTTAAACTCTGAATTAAATCTTGAATCTAAGATAGATTATTATCTCTTATCTCATGAATTTATTTATCCCAAATTCAAAATATATACACAATATTATCTTAAATTTCGAACTCCAAAAAATATTGTACACAATATAATTATCCACACAACTTTAGATAAACTTGCAAATCTTACATCTTAAATAAAATAATGAGATAGATACCCAAAAATTGAATAATCATAGCATACTTAAATTACAAAAATATTATCACGATTACAAAATCTTGAGTTTTACATCCCTCCACAGCAAACGATTCTGTGACATTGTCATCAAACAAGAAATCCTGAGGCCATTCGATGGAGTATGATGAAACTGAAAAAAAAAATGCAACCACGCAGAAACGCAAAATTATCAGCAACATCAATCATCTACTTAGAACAGTCTACCATAACTAAGAAGGCATAAAGAAACGTATGTATAAATCGTTTATAACTTCCAGTATGTTAACGAACTGAAATCTCATTAGTTAATATTCAAAGAAAGGAACCACTTCAAATTCATCAGAGAGAATTCCAAACTCGGGAATTGAAAATCTGAAGAAATAGCAAAAGTCATTACATTTATTTATCCAAAACATGATATATCGAAGTATCGAACACATACCTAAATCGAGGCTGCTCTCACGACGGTTGTTGGAACTCCGGGATAAGGTGGTGCGCCGGCTCACGGCTGAATGGCTGATGCTGGGAGAGGAGATGAGCGACACGACGGGTTGGGACTTGGGAAGAGGGTTTGCTTCTCAGCTTCTGTAAGCGTCTTCAATTTTTTTTTCCTTTTTACAATATCAAACAACTGGACTTTGGAGCATGGGATTATGTAATTTAGTCCTGGACTGGATAAAAACTAATACATACTAAAAAACATTTGGGCCACCCGGGCTAGCCCATGCAATTTGGACCTGAGTTGGACAAAAACTAACACATACTAAAAAAAACATTGGGCCACCCGAGCTACAGCCCAGGTGGCCACAAGTCTCCCTCCGCCCCTGCTTCTGAGAGCATGGCTGATCTTAGAGAGGCAGGCACCTGCTGTTGAACAGGTTTTTCCACTTATCTATGCGTGAGTGTGTCAGTCTCTGGATATTGCTAGTATGGGTTTTTGAATATTTAAAGAAGGAAACCAGTTGATAAGATTATACATGGAGACTCTCACTTTGATGAATATCTTATTGTGCCCTTGAAAATATGAACGTGAATCTAAAGATTTTTGGATTGATGCAAGGATCAAACTAACATTTATGTATGAGTTGTTGAGGATCAGGGAACCCACATGTATGTAGTGTATACCACTATACCCTTATTACTTCTGTTGGGTTAATTATACTCTGTTGATTTTGTCTCTAGTTGCTCTTTAAACTTTACCGTCTTCCTTCAGCATTTGTCGCTGCTGCCTTCTTTTTCACGTTTTACATTTATGGTTCTCTTAAAATATATCCTTTTCAGTGTATATGCAGCTTGTGCCCATCTCCAGGTCGGTTGAGTGGAACTTCTGATGTCAAACGGTGAAGTTATTGGTAAACTTGATTGTCTTGTTAGATAAGTTCAGGGTAAGCAAGCCTCCAAGGATATCAAATTTCGCGAACAATCATGGGCGTTTGGATGGAATTAAGAGAATTGTGCTATTAATCGCATTTCAGCCTGTGAAGATTCTTGATAATGAAGCCCTCGTGCTTAACTTGAGCGCCATGCTTTGCAGTTGGAAACCTCAAGTTCTCTGGTGTCTTCTTAGCTGTCAGTTATCTGCTTGCCTTGATATTCTATATTCAAATATTTTATGTTAACGGGAGTATTTCGTGGGTGATGTATTCGAATTAATATATTCCATGGATGCTAGGTTTGAATAAGTACGCGACTATATAAACGTCAATGGTACTCCGACTTTCATAGTTTCTTATTTCCCGCACGTATGTTGATTGTTTACGGCAAAGACATTAATTGCCAGTGATTTGTGTTTTGTTATTAGAATCTGCACGGGTGTTTCTTGGAAATCGGGTTTCATTTGGCTGGTCCTCCAGTCTTTAAACTAAGTATAGTATTTTGATATGAGCATGGTTCTAGCAAGAGTTGGAATTTTAAAGATTAGGCACAAATATTATTTGATTTAGTGAGCAGCCATCATGGAATAAGTCATATTGTGATTTGCATTTTTCAGTTTTTGGTGGTGAAATAGGTTTCAAATCTGATAACAGAATATCATCAGTGTAAATTTGGCCCAAGAAGGCAATCCTAGAATATAGCCCCTTCAAACTCACTGTGGCAAGTTCTTTTACAGACGAATAACATCTGTGGCTGCTGTGTTTCCTATGCCTTCCGTAGTTCAAACCAGGTTAAAAAATATACACAAAGAACAAATAAAAATGAAACAATATATGCATAAACAATGAAAATATTTCACAAGATGGGATCGATTATCTTTCACGTGTCTTCAGCAAAAACTTTAAAAATATAATCACGAAAACGTCTTGAGTACTGTCTCGGATCAACGGCTGATATTGAGTTGGGGTCGTATTGGATGGACTTGTAAGCGTGCTCAAGTTTCTTGGTAATATCGTAATCTTGAAGAATGTCTATGATTCCAAAGAACATTATTACATCATAGTATTCTCCAGTTGGTTCTCCTACCAGCTGAACTTCACCGTCGTTCCTTCTTTCAGTTCTTTCCACTCTTGCAGGCATGTTAATTCCTAATTTTATGCTAGCCCACCTGGGAGAAAAAAGTTTCTTTTAAGGTACCGGCATTTGAAATTAATAATGTGGTAATGAAAATGGAAAGTGTTGTCAAAATTTGTTACCGTTCAGGGTCTAGAAGCAACTGATCTACATCTGCTCTAGATAAACGTGGAACTGATTCGGTTTCCAAACCTCCGTTATCTGCATCAGAGGAGAAATTTTGATTTCTTGGTTCTGAAACGTTAGATATCGAGGTCAATTGTGAATAATCAAGAGGGAAAAGAATATCGCCATGGAAATATCATAGACAAGTTTAGTAATTACCGACAGGTGTTCTTGCACCAGGAAGAGTATGATCATCATTTGATGCTTCTATGAAATGAAGACCAACTAGGAGGCTATAGTCCATAATTCTCTCCTGTTCAAGAAACTCGCAGTCCTTGTCAGCTTGCCTGCAAGTGAAAAAATAGTTTCACTTTCTTGAATAAACTGAAAATTATAGGTCTTGCTGTGTTCTTTTATGCTAAAAGTTGTAGTTAATGGCCACATTTTCATAGACACTTGTTTACCTTATCTTCTTCCAAAATAAGAAGAGCAAAGAGAAGGGCTCGTCTCGACCTTTTCTAACAAAAGCTAGATGACAACACAGAATTGGAACTGAAATGGCTTAAATAGGGGTTCTACCTTCGAAGTTCTTGGAACCATGTCTTTTGGAGACGGAAGATGAAGTTGAGATCAAGATCCTTGAGTGTTGTAGTTGCATCAATTTCTGATTCTGGTTTATCAGTCAATCTCCCAAAAGTCGAGCCTTTCAAGTCATATCTTCTATGGATCATATATTCGGAACAGAAGAGATTTCCCATGATGATGAACCGTACCTAAACCATAAATCATGTTAGATCTTTCAAGATATATTAAAAGCCTAACGTGATGTTTTCAATCTTACCTTCTTCTGTGCAGGTCCATTCAACTTGACACAGTGCAGGCCAAAATATTTTGTGACTAAGGTGTTCTCAAATGCTTGAACATGATTGTAATACGCATTTAACATTCTCAGAAGAACCTGAAACATATGATATATGCATAAATAAGAACATAGTTTTTGTGCTGGATTGGATCATACTTCAGGAAACCAAATAGAAGTCTCACTTTTACTTCAGCCTTTTTCATCGTCTTGATCATGTAGCGATCATCATTTGTTAAGTAAAAGAAGCTCCCGCTTTTTCCCGGAGAGGAAAGTTCTCGTAGTGCATCGTCCCCACATATTGATAACATGTAATCTGCTGCATCCACCTTGAACAACATCCTCAAAGTCCTGCATGAGTTTAACATACTATGTTTAGAATCCAAATTTGCTAATCTTAACTTTAAATTGTGTATTTACCTGAACACTTTTGGGCAATAATCCTTCCATCGAAACTCGCAGGACTGGTGTGGGGGAGTAATCTTGGAACCTTCCGAAGGAAACTTTGTCCAATATTTTTCCTTCGGGTCGAAAGCAGACGGCTTCAAATCCAACGATGGAGGTGGACCAGGTCTTCCAACCGAATGCCTGCACATCACCATTGATAAAGAGAATCATTGTATATTTCAAGAAGAAATGTCGAGAACAATGACTATAAGCCGAGGCAGGTCTAACCGGGGCAAGTTATTTTCTGAATCAGCCCCTGGATATTGTTAATTACCTAATTCCTAGCTGCAGATTAAGCATAAGCTCATAATTCCTATGCTTTTTACTTATTGTCTCCCCTTGTCTCTTCACCACTTTTGGTATCCGGAGTGGACTGCCTCGAGTACTCGTACCCTCAACTGGTAACCCTGAGAAGGCGTCATCACTATCATGTCCCGCCATTGCACCCCTGTCAAGAACACCGGCACTGCAATGATGAGGTGAGGCTCCATCCGACAAACGCATCCTACCCATATCCTTATCTACACCTGCATCTATTCTACCATCCACAGACATCCTTCTCGGCCTAACACTCGATTCCGCACCCTTAGCAGACCTCCAAACCGCGAGCTTCTTTTGCGATGGCCATATAGGAACCTTTTCTGCAGGACAAACCGTACAATCCTTCAAATCATTATTGAAAACTTCTTGAGGATCCCATTCAAGATTTCCCACCACCACTGATCCCGAGGGATAGTAAGTCCCATTCTGTTCTTTTGCATCCTTGCTCCAATATCCTGTATAAAAACTTCCGTCTGGCCATCTAAACGTCCCGTTTCCTTTCGGAAATCCATCCTCCCAGTTCCCTTCGTACAAATTCTCATTGGTCCAATAAATTGTCCCCTTCCCACCGATCTTCCCATTTTTCCATTCTCCAACATAATAAGTCCCACTCTTCCATTGATATTTACCATTTCCTTCTTGCGCACCACGGCTCCATTCGCCTTCATAACTGTCACCATTAGCATAATCCTTCAAGCCAAAACCATGCTTCAGATTCATCACCCACGAACCCCTGTACATTCCCCCATTGGCCCCCGTGTACGTCCCTTCTCCATCCATAAAACCACTCTTGAAATTTCCTTCGTATGACGCACCAGATGGCCAACTAAACGTGCCTTTTCCCATTGATTTTCCTCTAAACCATTCTCCCACATACATACATCCATCCGTCCACCAGTATTTCCCATTTCCATGAGGGAAATCATCGGCCCAATAGCCATTGTAATAGTCGCCATTCGGTAGAAATCTTTCTGCATGATACACTTCTCCACTTGCATGCCCTTCTTCTTCATCCTCATTTTCTTCGTCAATATTATCTACTGCATAAGACGTGCCGAATATCGTGTTGGCACGTTTCTTGGCTGCAGCCTGAGTTTTACGCACTGTCGCCTCCCACGCCTTCATGGCTAGGCTAATAATCTCTCAAAATGACAGAATATACTCATTAATTTGAATAAAACAAAACCAAGATATAAGTTTTATTGAAATATAATCTTCATCCTAGTTGAAGAATCTGTCATGCAAGCTAAGGACAGAAAAACTAAGATTGGCAAACAACAAATCTTTCATTCTCTTTCATTACATCTCCTTTCTTTTTCCTCCCTTTGTGGAGAGAAAATGGAAACAATGAGGCAAATAATCTAAGCCAAACAAAAAAGAAAAAAGAAAAAAATATTATCGACCTTACATATTACACACATATATATATATACATATATATATATATATATGTATATATATATATATATATATATAGATATATATATATATATATATATAATTTTAAAAATGTTACGGAGATCACCGACTCATTTCTTTTCTTTTTTCTATCTTTTTTTTCTTGTAATTCATGGACGTCGTATCACAAGATGTTCATATGAATAATATCTTATGACGTCTATGATTACGTCAACATATAAAATGTTTAATTAATAGACATTATAAACAATATGCAAGAAATTACAATCTGATTATTAAGTAAAAGAAATTCAACAATACACTTCCTTAGAATGAAAAAAATTTGTAATTTTTAATAAAGTAGAGAAAAAAAATTCAAATAGGACCAAATATATTTGGGTGAATATCTGTTTTTAAAAATAATAAAATTTGAACCGAAATAAGGGATTGTTTTCATTTATTTTTATTTATACCTACTAAAATAACATTTTTAAAAAAAGTAAATAACACTTTTACTCATCACATGGACCCAAAATATCACAAAGTTTACACATTTTATTTATTTCAAATTTACTAAAATAATTTGCATATTAATATAATTTTTCACGTAATGAATTTGTATACTTTGAACAAATATTTGATTATTGTTGTCATTTATTATAGTGATTCACTTATATATTTCTAATTCCACATATATAATATAACTTTCATCATTTTAATTATTATTTTTTTGTATTTTTTTTTTAATAATTATAATTAATATAAACAAAAAAAAAAACAATAAATTTTACAAGTTCAGGCGCCAAAAATCGTAATTTACAGAGAAAAGGATCAAAGCAAGAAGCGATAGGTATCAAATTAAAACATTTGATAGCGATGAATTTCATGTCAGCTTTTTGCTGTCATCTTCTCAGCAAAATCTTGTGATTTCTTCCATAAATGTCAGCCACCCATACGAAACAACGTGGGATTTAAGACGCAAAATCGGCATAAATCTCTCTTCCTTTCTCGCTCCATCTCTCACACAGCTCTTTCTGGCGAGTGATGGCGTGCATGTATGTACACAGGCAACGGTGTTAAATAGTCTCGAGGCGTCGTCTTCTTGAGGTGAATATAGCTCCCGTGTATTCCTTTCGCATCATATTTTTGTGGGACCGACATGGATAGTCCCATGAATGTGTCTGCTTAAAAGGGTGCGAGCTGATCCATTCTGCGTAGGAGGCTTGACGGGGAATCTTGTGATGGCGGAGAACAAGGATTCGTTGGAGCTATTTTTGGAAGATGGGGAGTATGATGGCGATGAAGGTGGAGTGGAGACGCTGGAGGAGGAGGAGGAGAGTATAGAGGAAGGCGGAGAAGAATGTGAAGATGAGGGGGTTCTTGATAATGAAGGCGGCGGAGTATCCCGCTATTCTTCCCTCTATTCTCAGCAATGGCCTCAGAGTTACAGGTGATGATGAATTTAAACAAATACTTGTTTGATTTATAAACTAATTTATGGACTTATTATTTTCTGTTGGTTTTTTTATAGCGAAACTATATGATTTAGTGGTTTTCTACTCACACAAAACCTTGAATTTTATCCATCAATCACATTCTTGGATTCTAGGTTGGGAATGTATGCTTCTGAGAAAAGTTTGGCGGGTACCATAGAGTATCCAGGGACGAGTTGATGCATTTTACAACTGAAAGTTACGTTTTTCATAAATTACCAGTAAAATTTGAAACACGGTCTATTGCATCCCCTTGCCTAGGCCCTGACTGGGATAGAGAATATGAAATGTGTAAATATGTGCAAAGGGAAGATTTAGCAGACAACTTAATGTAAAGGAAATTTCACCTGTTTTCAAAGAGACTTGAACTAACGTGGAAATTTAATTCGGTACTCGATAAGCTTAAGTCATTCTTCGGTGTTGAGTATTGAAATGTTCAATGTGATTCATCCAAAAATTCTTTATCAAATTGAAACCATGAATGATAGTTCTTGGAGATTCTGTGACACCTGCTCTTTTTTTTTGAGATATATTGCAATAAGCTTGGCAGTGACATTAGTTTTTGACAACCACCATTGATCTAACTCATCAAATTACTTTAAAAAACCCCGATATTGTGACACTCTCTTGAAGTCCTTTCTATATGATGTCTCATATGCCCTGCTTTCAAGTTTCAACTCTTCTCCCCATTTTCAAATGAGATTCAAAACAGAAACCATAGGGAAAGATTAAAAAAACAGAAGAATCACATCAAAATGAACTACGAATTTACCACGGAAAGAAACAAGAAAGTTGAATGAACAGAACAAGTATTTGTTCACTTGTGGCAGTAAGGTTGAATTTCATCCACGCAAGATAATTGATTACCTTATTTTTGTCGCTATGTATTTTTAGCCAGCTTTGGTTGTCTTTCATGCTTGTAAGATGTGCCTTGACATGTTACTAATTACAATGAAGACTAATCATACTGGAGATAAGATTGAAAGTTTGGTTAGACGGATGCTTTATCCTTTAATTGTATTTTTTTGGTGTATTGAGGAACTTAGTTTCTTATTAATTTTTTTTTAAAAATCAGAGCTAAGATGATCCACAAAAACCGCTATGCATGTTTTGGTCCGGCATATTATTGATAAAATTGATGTACATTTTTGCAGCATCAAATTCAGTTTTGCAGCCATATCTATCATTTATATCTTTCTTGCTAATTTTATATTATCAACTCTTTTAAAGTCTCTCTGTTTGTCCCAAATGTTGGCATTCATCATTCATCTTTGCTGGAACTTATTGACTGATGACAACTATTGTGGTGCAACAATCAAACTGTTATTTTCAGTTTCAATCTTTTGGTTTGGTGGATCAAATGCTTGAAGCTCAAACAGTTATTTTCTGTTTTAGAAGGGCCACTGAATCTTATTGCTCATTAGTTTTTTTCTTCAGAGAAACAACTGACATATATTCAATAGCTGCATCACCAAACTTTGGGACGCTTCGGCGTATATCTGGTGCTGGTAATGCAAGCATGGACATCAACAGTCAAAATATCTGGGACTCAAACATAAAGGCGTCCCTGCTTAGTGATTATAAGGGTCAAACTGAGGATCTTGTCACTGACTTGAGAACCCAATCTTCATTGTCCAACAAAGCTTCGTTGTACGAGCAACTGACAGGAGAATTCCCTTCGAGGCATGGATGTAGCTTAGTTCAGACCATCTTCAACTGTAAGCTACGGGATCTACAAATCTATAAATTTCTTACATTTTTGGTGAACCGAGTACCAATTTACAACTCTGCAAATAACATTTCTGATATATTTTGATGACAGTCCCCTATATATTTTTTAAATACTTCCCCAGTTTTGCTCTATGAAATGGATTCTCCACTTGACTACGCAGGATTTTCAGATCGGATCGTGAGTGTTCAAACTTATGGTATGAGAGTAGGGGTGTCAATGAACTGACTTGAGTCGAATACTACTCAAATTGATGTATGAAAGTTCGAGTTCAAATTACTTTGCTATCTCGCAGCTCGAAAATTAGACTTTACTGAGCCAAAGTTTTGCTCAAATTAAGTTCAAATTTTATGCTCGATTCATTATTTTCGAATTTGATTATCCAATTCTATTAAGTAATACTCAAATAACTTGAACTTGTGAGTTCATCTAATATTAAATACATTTATAAAATGTTATGAATCTATTGAAATTAGTGAGTGGTTCTCTAGCTATAAAAATTTATTTAATCTAGATTTTTGTTTGAATTTGATAATTTAAATAGTCCAATATTATTATTATTATTTGATTTTCTCCTTTCCTGATATGACACAGGTATTAATGTAATGGCTGGAGTTGGACTTCTTTCTACACCTTATACGGTGAAAGAATCTGGCTGGGCCAGTCTGCTGGTGCTTGTTCTCTTTGCATTGATCTGTTGTTATACTGCTACTCTAATGAAATACTGCTTTGAAAGTACAGAAGGAATTATGACATTTCCTGATATGGGAGCTGCTGCATTCGGGAAATATGGACGCATTTTTGTATCTGTAAGTTGTTATTACTGTTAGTTCATATCGATGTTTGTTGCAAGTAGACTACCTATGATCAAACTCTCCTCTAAGGAGGGAAGGGCGTGAACCAAAAGATTGAAAATGTCAAATCATCTGATTGATGTACTACTTTTGTTATTTTATCTACAGTGACGGTACTTTATCTTTGTTTTTGTGCAGATCATATTGTACGCGGAGCTATATGTAAGCCAAGTGCTTTACACCACTGTTTTTGGATTTTGGTGATTTGAAAAACTTAACTTGATTCTAACACTACTTGTGAGTGCAGACATCTTGTGTGGAATTTATTATCCTCGAAGGGGATAATCTCACAAGACTATTTCCTGGAACATCTATGAATTTACTGGGCTTGCAGCTGGATTCCATGCATTTGTTTGGGATTCTCGCTGTTCTTGTTATCTTACCAACTGTTTGGTTGAAAGATCTTCGTTTAATTTCTTATCTTTCAGGTACCTTTGAGAATTCTACTTCTGCTTCATACTCTTATAATATTTACCAATGCATGGAACTTTGAGTAATCTTATTCTCTTGGCAGCTGGTGGCGTCATTGCAACAGTTCTGGTGGTTCTTTGTTTATTTCTTGTTGGGACAGTGGATGGAGTTGGATTTCATCAAAGCAGTAAAGTGGTGAGCTGGAGTGGCACGCCTTTTGCCATTGGTGTCTATGGTTATTGCTACTCCGGACACTCAGTGTTTCCAAATATTTACCAATCAATGGCTGACAAAACCAAATTCACTAAAGCGATAGTAGTATGGTACTGAACAACTGATATTTAAAACCTTTATCATGCAGTAGTCGACTTTATCTGTTCTAGACCTCACGACTGTTGTGTTTGGTCGCCGTGCAGTTTCATTCTATGCGTTATCATCTATGGTGGTGCTGCTACCATGGGATTTCTTATGTTTGGTGAAGACACAAAGTCACAGATTACATTGAATTTACCACCAAATTCAGTTGGTACTAAAATTGCATTATGGACAACGGTGAGTCCTGATGGATGATGAACACTATGTTTGAGCTTGTTGAAGTGCTCTGTTGACTTTGCTAATTCACTTCTTGTTTGTTTTTGTGCAGGTTGTCAGTCCACTCACCAAATATCCTTTCAGAAAATATCTGCTAAAATAATATATTGTGGTGCTATGCTTTATATTTTTGTGGAAATAGCTATTAATTCCTTAGCTGTAAATAAGTATTCCCTGTTGATGAACCCTCTGGCCAGAAGTCTGGAGGAGTTGCTACCTGCTAGCTTGTCCAATAGTTATTTGTGTTTTGTTCTTCTACGGACAGCTCTTGTCATATCTTCCCTAATTGTCGCATTTCTTATTCCCTTTTTCGGTAGGTGACTGTCATGTTATGCATTTCAATTTTACCTTCTACTTTGGCATTTTATGTGCGTCTTGTTGTTTCGAATGGTATACCAACCGATGAATTTTATTTCTTGTTCTTCTTTTGCAGGTACTATGATGTCTCTAATCGGTTCTCTTTTTAGTGTTCTTATGGTAAACATGCTACTTCTATCAATTTTATGGATGCTAAGCATTTTTTCCTTTATTTGCATGACAAACTTCATATGGAGTTTATAAATATAGAGTTCCTAACACGAACGCGTCATGTGTCTTTGATCCAGGCAATAATAATGCCAGCTTTATGCTTCTTGAAAATCCAGGGGAAGAAAGCCACAAAAACTCAGGTTGTCTCCCTTAGGCCTTAATTCCAAGAATCTTAGATACTCCTCATATTGTGTATTCTTTTAGTAGTACATGTTAAGGGTGGTGAAATATTTTCTTTCATTCAGAGTTGGATATTTACGTGAATCTCATGGACCTTTTGTCCATTAATCATTCTTGTTTGCCCTGATTTTCTCTCAGGTTGTGCTTAGTGCTGGTATTGCGGCTTTGGGAATTTTCAGTGCGGTTTTGGGAACTTACACTTCACTGTCCGAACTTGCAGAGCAGTACTCATAGATTTTTGGAAGGTTTCAAGTTTCAGCAAGTTTATTTGGCCTTCATCTTGTGAAACGCCATATTTAAAGCTGTAAGACACAACCATGTCTCATTCCAGAAGTTGTCCGATCTTGAAAGTACATCTTGTTTTTAGGTTTTTCAGCTTAATTTACCAACTTTCTTCTTCAATCCACGTCAAATTTAAATAATTATTATTTATTTATGGGTTAATGTTATATCATGTATCCAAATAATTTATCTTTAAAAAAGTATCCAGATAATTATATTACAAAATATTTTTGAATATTTCTTTTTATTACAACATCGAGTATAAAAAATAAAATACGAAAATTCTTATAAGACTGTCTCATAATTCAATTTTGTTAGATAAATCACTGACTCATTTTATTCAAAAGTATTAATTTTTTATGTCAAAAATTTTATGTTTTACTATAGATGTGGACCGAGACGTGTACTTAAACTAAAAATAATTTTTGAAATTGTTTTAGATTTCAATTTTATGAGAAGCCAGATATCAATTCACACTTGAATCGTAAATTGTAAAATCAGATGATTATGAACATTGGTCCCTTAGAATCTAGACCTGGAAATGACTGTTGCATGAAATTATGAAATTGAAATTTCCCCAACTGGTTGGAATTAGGTTTTACTATTGCGATTAAAGATTAAATCGACCTTTGTTAATAATAATAATAATAATAATAATAAAGATTAAATCGACCTTTGAAATTCAGGCCCAATTTTTCAGCTATAAAAAACCAAAAGGCCCAAAGGCCTACGTGAAAATATTTCCGTCAAACCATACCCCGTACTCTCTCGCCGGAGCCACCAATCATTGTATCTGTCCACCGCCGTTGCTAGCCATTTTTGCTGAAGGCATAAAAATTCGTACTAGATTGCATTCTGAATGAATAAAAAAACGATCTTGGCATTTCAGTTACGCAGAACGCGTCACCAATTGTCCCGCAACTTCTCTTCCAACTCAACTCCAGCTCTAGAACTATCAACCTGCATTGCATGGCTTCAATCATGTGCACAGAATCAAGAACTTTGGCAAGGAAGAAAAATACATGCACACATGTTCTATCGTGGCCATCTTGATTCTGCTCTTTCTTCTACTAGCCTTATAAATATGTACGCTAAGTGTAGTTCCATTGATGATGCTTTATCTGTTTTTTATGAGTCTACCCATGTTCATAACGTATTCGTTTATAATTCTATTATAGCTGGATTAACCATCAATGACATGCCAACTGACGCTTTTGACTTGTACTGTAAGATGCGACTGTTAGGTGTAGCTCCTGATAAGTTTACTTTCCCTTGTGTAATTAAGGCGTGTCCAGATTTTTTGGGTTTGAGAAATATTCATGGGTTGTTGTTTAAACATGGGCTGAAGTTCGACTTGTTTATAGGGAGTGCACTGGTGCATAGTTATTTGAAGTTTGGATTGATTCAGGAGGCAATTGAAGTGTTTGATAGATTGCCTGAGAGAGATGATGTTGTGCTTTGGAATGCTATGATTAATGGGTACGTGCATATTGGGGAGTTTGGTAAGGCCTTGATGATTTTTAGGAGGATGGCAGACATTCGGGTCAAAACTAACAAATTCACTATTACTGGCGTACTATCAGCTCTCGCATTGGCTGGAGAAGTTGATAATGGGAAGGTAATTCACGCTTTTGGAATAAAAATGGGGTATGATTTGGATACTGCCGTTTCAAACGCGTTGATTGATATGTATGGAAAATGCAGGCAGCTTGAGGATGCATTGAAGGTTTTTGAGAGCTGGATTGAGAAGGATATGTATTCATGGAACTCCATTATAAGTGTTTATGAGCAATGCGGCGATCATGATGGAGCTTTGAGGCTTTTGAAGGGTATGTTAAGCTCTAGGTTTCAGCCAGATTTAGTGACTGTCACTGCTGTGCTTCCTGCTTGCTCAAATTTAGCAGCACTAACACATGGTAGAGAGATTCATGGCTATATGACAATACGTGGATTGATCAAGGCTGGTAGTACATATATTGAAAATGCAGTTATGGATATGTATGCAAAATGTGGGAGTATGAGAGAGGCACACTTGGTTTTTGACAAGATAAAAGTTAAGGATGTGGCATCATGGAACATTATGGTAATGGGATATGGCATGCATGGGTATGGAAATGAGGCATTGGATCTGTTTTACCGCATGTGTGAGTTTGGGTTGGAGCCCGATGAGATATCATTCATCGGAGTATTAGCAGCCTGCAGCCATGCTGGCTTTGTGGGTCAAGGTCAAGAACTTCTCGCTGAAATGCTGCCTCGATATGGTGTTCCTCCAGCTATTGAGCATTATGCATGTGTGATTGACATGCTTGGTCGAGCTGGACAGCTTGAGGGGGCCTTTAAGTTGCTGTCGAATATGCCAATCAAACCTAATCAAGTGGTGTGGAGGACATTCTTGGGCGCATGCCGCCTCTATGGAAATGCTAACTTGGCTGAGATTGCCACCCAACAGGTTCTTGAGCTTGACCCAGAGCATTGTGGAAATTACATTTTGATGTCAAATATTTATGGAGAAACCGGAAGATATGAAGAGGTGGCAATCTTGAGAAAATCGATGAAGCAACAGGATGTGAAGAAGTCGCCTGGTTGCAGCTGGATTGAACTTGGAAGTGGCTTGCATGTGTTTTTTACTGGTGATAGAACCCATCCTGAAGGATCTGTTGTTTATGAAGGATTAGATTTACTAACAGCATGTAGTGAGCAATGCTGCGTGCTGGACGCCATGGAAAGTTGTATTTAGAAGTTGGCAAGTGACTGGTGGTATCGAAGATAATAATTCCAGAAATTGTCACGCCTAATTGTTCAGCCTGTTGGTTATTAACTTGGACGCAAAGGAGCACGCACACCAAGGCGAGTGTCATTGATTGAATTCATTGAACTGGCAGATTATTTACAAGTTAATATTGTAGCATATTCTTAATTATCACTAAGGCTAATTCAGTGATGTCAGGTGGCTTTTGTGAATTGACGGTTCGGTTCATCTTACTCGTAAAGTGAGAGATTGAACAACAAAATGCATATTGCTGGACTGGGTGTCGTGGAGAATTTTCCCTAACCGACCCTCTCCCCTGCACCATTTTGTATAGGTTAGATATAGTATCCATTGCTGGTCTATTCATTCATTCGTACCAGGTTACTGTGTAAAGATATACATGGCTGGCTTATTTGTTCTTTTTTAGTTGGAAGTAACTTTTTACTGAAAGCATTGGAAATGCTCCATGTGTTGGAAGCACACACAGTTCGTTTAAAGTTTGTCTTACCTTATGACAGATATTTAATTACAGGTAACTTGTTATGTCCTGTTTATGAAAAGATCCATGCATCAATACCCAGGTTTAAGAAGTTCCAAATGACAATTTTTGTTGGGGGAACAAAGGGTGCCGACCAAGACGTGAACCGACACACAAGATTAAAAATCCAGAACTTGGCAAGGTTTAGGCAAGCTTTATGTAACAACTACTTATTCCCATTGATGGAATCACTAAAATTGCTGACAAAAATCTTGAGCATGATTCGTCGACTGAATTTCTAACCCTCCGCTGCTTCACTTTGTCTTGCCTTTTTGCTCTAGAATTTCTCCTCATTCCCTACAAAATATGAGCATTCATATTTTGCAAAGAAATAATTCTTCGTGACAACATACTTAAGTCTTTTACATTCCTTGTCACCCTCTCAAGTTTTTGTTTCTTGTGTTGTCTTATTTTATTCAATTAACTGTCAGTGATGCTATGGTAGAGAAATATTATTTAAAAGTCATTCATATTTCATGTATTCCTTTTTTTCTTCTTCTGGAAACTCTACCTCAATGCTGACGGTGATTTTCATTTTTTTAGCACAATTGGCAATTATGTGGGGTTGAAAGCATGCCTCATGGTATAATTTGGTGTGCCATATTTTTGTAGAGTGAAGGCATGAAAAGTGGTGTATGAGTCAAATGCATGTAAAATTACTTCCAATGAATGTTTGAATTTGTACACATGACTTTAGTGTCTCTATGCGATCCACCATTGCACCTTACTATTTATATGCACATTTTTATTCCATCTACCCCTTCCTTTTTAGAGAAAAACTTCATAAAAATCCAAACATTGTTGAATCTGTACTTTAGATCTGTGGTCAAGTGGATTGGTCTGAACCATCGAATGAACAAGATCTATCAAGGTTTCGAGCATGCGTGTACTAATTATCTCTACTAGCTAGCATGTCGTCAGACCGGATATATATGAAAAATGGAAAAAAAAATTCAAAAATTTTAAATAAAAGTTATTAATTTTTAAAATTGAAAAAGTACACATGTTGGAAATATAAATTGAACATTTTAGCCATTGATTTTGTTTTTGTCTCTAATTTTTTGTGATAAAAAAGGTAATTCTCCAAGCTGGAATGACGTGGCTAACGGCTCGAATCATGAAAGCTTCTTCTCAATGGAAAGTACAAAACTGTCCTTCGAAAGAATCAACACTGCCTACCAAATCGGGGAAGGGTATAACCGTCATTCAACGCACGTGGAGGAAATAAAAGAAAAGAATGCAATTTGAAAAATAATAAAAATGGAGTATTTTATTATGTATATATAACCGACCTCCCAAATTCGAAGCACCAAAAATTGACCGAGGACTCCAAAATTTCCCAAAAAACATGCTCCGATTCATTCGCTGCGCTCTCCCCCATTAACTCACGTTAATTTTTCTCCCCTTTTTCCTAAAAATAGGTTTTCGAAAAGCAATGAGGAAATTTTGGGTTCTTTTTTGGAGAAATTAGACTAGATATTGAGGAGTAATGCGGGGTTCTTAATGCCCATCGTGATTTGTTTTGATTCCTTTTTATCAATGAAGGGCGGATTTTGATTGTTGTATATATACAGGAAGAGGGGTAGATTCGAACTTCGTTCACGTTAATCGTTTCTTTGTTGATTATCATCATTATTATTATTATTATTATTGAATAAATGTCTGAATTGGTGGCTCGAACTGGTCGGCATCAGCAGCGTTACGAGGATGGTTACCGCCTCATTGCTGGGTATTTTTCCTTTCGCTCACCATTTCATGTGTATATATACATGCATGCATACTTTGACGTGTGTTTGATTGCATGTGAGTTTCGCTTCAATTTTTTTCAGCTAGGGATTGGTTTTGGACGTTTCCTGGAAATTTTATTGATTCGGTTTCAAAATTGGGTTTTTGTTTGATTAAGGAAATGTGTGGCTTTTGGGTTTTATATATCGTTCCTTTGATTCTCGAGGTATTGTTTGCTGCTGGGTTTTGTTTTGTTTAGTTAGGAGAAAATGTTGATTAAATTGTCTAAGGCTTTAACTTCATGCACGTGTATTCAATCCCATAGACGGTGAAATGCGCGTGACATAGAACCTAAGATTTTTCTATCCTCTTGTTTTGGCTGGTATCTGTTGTTTTTAATGCTTTAATTTTCTTTTTGTTAATCGTTCTTATGTTCACTCTCTGGACCATGTTGAGATTACTATAATCCCGTTCCTTAATTTAGATTTGTTTTGATAATTTTGCAATCACAATACCTTTTTGGTTGTAGAGAACATGGGAAGTTAGAGAAAAAGGATTCAGAGTTTCATTTTCATATGTACATGCCATTTTGTCACCCAGAGATCAGCTCCACAGGTCTCAAGTTTCGATTGGTATAATTAATAGGCCATTACGCTAAATCAACAAAAAAAGTTAATTTCTTCTCAACCTTAGAAATCTGCTAGGGTGAAAGAAGCTCTGTATGCACTTTCTTCAATGTGTATCTGTGTGTGACCATTTTAAATTTTGATTTTTGAGAACTTGGTTTCTCTCTCTGACAAGCAAGATGAATCATAAAAAGAATGTGAATGTCCATGTTACACGATTGAAGTGTGCTTACATGCAGAATCAACTGTTGGTGATACTATCTGGCATACTTGACTGTATATGTGATCTTGGACTCATTTTACAATTTGCAACATTTTAAGCTAAGAGTGAATTAGCAAATTGCTGGCTACCATTTTGATTGATTATCTTTTGTGGATGAATCCTAAGTTTGGAATTATTTCCACCTATGCTTGTACTTTCAATCAATTTGATAAAGGTGGATGATATTTGCATCGATATTCATGTGCTAGTGTGTCTTGTTTTGTGCATGAATATACTTAGGTGAACCTCCTTTGATATTTCCTGCACTTTGTCTTACCTGTACTGATGTTGTGAATATATTAATAATGGATATGAAGGCAAAAGAAGTTTCAAAAGTTTCCCTTAATCAGAGATTACGACAATTCACATCGTCGTGCATTATTTCAGTTCTTTATAAGTAGTCTGCCCTGGTAACTTTGTTCATATGAATAAACATGCACTATAGTTTCTCGTTTCTGACTGGTACATTCTTTCTCAGGTGTATTCCATTCAAATGCATAAATGTGGAAAACAATGGAGGTGATTCATCTGAGATGATAGTTGAAGTACTAATGATCAATTCTACTAGTGGACCTGGTCTTCTATTTCCCAAGGTGTGAGTTGTGCATGCACATCTAAATAGTTGGAAGTGATGAAGCATTTTCATTTATTTGTTGTCTTTTTATTGTTTATGACATTCTTTTGATGCTGATAAGTTTATCCTTGTCACATTTTTTTTATCCTTTATTGATAGTATTCTAGAAAATGCTTTAGACGAGAAGATTGCAGGAAAAACGGACCTTTTTTACTTGTAACTGGATGTATACACTGAGGGACAGTGAAAGCGTCTTATGGATTTTTTTTGACGATCTAAATTTAAGTTTCTTGTATTGACTTTGCTTTGTTTGTTCAAGTTGATAGTTATGCGACCTTTCCTTGGTGCAAGCCTTGAGTGGCTATTTGTATGGCTTTGACTGGTCATCTAATGAAATCTGAAGCTGGTTTTGTTTTCCTTGAGTTCAGCCCAAATACCATTTTCTCCTGTCATTGCAGTATATTTATGTTCAGAGATAACTATTCCTTGAACGCAATCATATTGGCGTGATTTTAAGGATTAATTCTTGAAATCAAAATGGTTAAAAAACTACTATAGCGATTGTTGAATATTATACTGAGAATATTTTTGCTTATACCGCACATTTGTTTGATCTTGCTTAGGTGAAAATTTGTAGTGTCTCCATACCAAGGATTCTATGAGATCATGTGATTTATTTGTTGAATTAAATGATAAGGATTTGTCGCTGGTCGGGAAAATCATTTAAATTGTTTTAACTGAGAATTCGACGAATACAAATTTTTTTAATATGAACAAATTTTTCTAAATATGTCTACATCCAAAAACTGGAAACCTGTGAATCAGTTTGATTAAGATATTCTTCTTTAATTTTAACGTGTGCTTCTATGTGAAATTAAATGCATAATAAATATGATAGCGGCAATGCTACCATCATTGTGCTTCTTCTGTTTTTCTTTACAGGGTGGATGGGAGAATGATGAAACAGTTGAGGAGGCAGCAGTTAGGGAAGCCGTAGAGGAGGCGGGAGTTCGAGGGGATTTAATGGTAACATATAATGTCAAGTTGTTTTCCCTCTTATGTCTGTTTATCATTTATGTTTCTCTGATCTAAGGACCTAAGGTTATATATGTATGATTATTAATAAAATCTGGTTTCTGTTCTACTAAAGCAATGCCTCAGTTTTGCTTATAAGGTGACATGTTCATACGACAATGAAGTAACCCCACTTATATGAACATGATCAACACTTTAATTTTGAGTTCGAGAGCACCACCCTGGTAGTTTCTTTGTTGGTGGATTCAGGTGTTAGTGCATAAAAAGCAAGCCCAGCACATTCTCAAGGAAGTAAAACAATTTTCTAAATTAAAGCCAATTAGCGCCTATTGTATTTATTTTATTGTTTTTCCCAATTT
This sequence comes from Primulina huaijiensis, assembly GCF_012295235.1. Classification (NCBI taxonomy): domain Eukaryota; kingdom Viridiplantae; phylum Streptophyta; class Magnoliopsida; order Lamiales; family Gesneriaceae; genus Primulina; species Primulina huaijiensis. The sequence continues at coordinate 4,317,679 of NC_133322.1, forward strand.
TCTAAATTAAAGCCAATTAGCGCCTATTGTACTTATTTTATTGTTTTTCCCATTATTTTTTAGGCATAAAAGTTCTACGGTGTTGATAGGATTTCCTGGCCTGATAAAGCCTCAAACTTTTCCTAACATTCTTTTTTCAAGTATTTTTTTTCTAGACATGAAGTTCTGGAATTGCTGTTAACTGTTTGCGTGTTTTGGATCTTGATTGTCTTATGAAAATTAGATGCCTTATGACAAACTTCTTATAGTACATCTAAATTAGTTCACCCCACTTCGGTAAGGCCCACACCTTGGATTGCTTCTTGAGCTTAGCCACTGACATCTGCGCTTATTTACGCCTCTAATAACCATGAAGAGCTCTATGATCATGATGTACTTTTTATTATTTTCTTGTCCCCTTGTTCTGCAATGTGAATATCATGATGTTTCTTTAAAAAATCAGAGCTTAAAACTATGCGTTGTTTTATTTCAGCATTACCTGGGATGCTACAGCTTCAAGAGCAAAACGCTGCAGGATGAATACAGTCCAGAAGGTTTGTGTAGAGCTTCCATGTATGCTTTGTATGTGGAGGAGGAACTCGAATCCTGGCCAGAAAAAAGCCAGAGAGAAAGAAGTTGGCTAACCATTCCTGAAGCCATTGCATGCTGCAGACATGCTTGGATGCGAGAGGCTGTCGAAGAAGGTTTCTCGAAGTGGTTTGCCGATGGCATGGTTAGAACATTGCCAGAAAAAAAGTAAAAAAAGAAATTCCTAATTTGACGATTATTCGAGCATTGAAGCCTCTACAAAGTGGAAGTGACATGCAAATATCTATGTTATTTTAGGTGTTCAGAATGCTTTGATAAACTTTTTTTGGTCCACTGATTAGTTGAGAATAGGGAGGATGAAATTACAAATTTGCCATACTTCACGGCAATGTTTATTCAACAACTTTACTAATTGATTGATACCTAATCTATGGCAAAACCTTTTCGTTTGCTGATTCGTGCCGATTTTGGAAAGGATGTATGGAGAATTGTTTTGTCATAGACACTTCAAAAAATTATTTGATGCATCATCACGTGACACACGGTACCCTTTTTTTGGGCACTTGTAATGACTTAGGTTTGAGACGCTTTTTTTTAAAAAAAATTTAATAGAAGCTAAGAAATACTTCTTAATTTTCTATTGATGTCTATATTTTTCGTTATTTGAATATTTATAAAGAGAAAATTGGTTTTTTTTATCTTAAATTTTTGTTGTAATTTTAATTATCTATGTTATTTCTGTCGGTTTAAATTTTTTTGTGAAAATTATAACTGTTTTTTGACGTGGTGCTGACAAGAAACCAATGTAGACATTAATGTGTAAAATATCACATCAGTACTTTCAACAAACTTCATGAGATCTATTTAAATAAAGCTTTTTCTCTGAGGTTGATACGCAAAAAATATCGAGGATGTTGGCAATGAAACACCCATAAACACCACAAATGTATTAAAAAAATGCATTTCATTCCGAGCTAAACGGAGACAAGATAATAAAAATTAAGTTACCAGAACCCCCGGAGCACAGCAATACTTGTAAGTGATCTTTAGTGCCTATCAGTGGATGATCAACATTTATAAAGAAAGGTCAAATTTGACTCATCGGTCATTGGTACAAGTTCTTACACACACACACACACACATATATATATACAGATACCAAGAACTGAAATGAAAAACCTGGATACGATTCTATGAACTAATGAAAATGCTAGATGATCAGAGAAGCAAAAAGGGAATCCTAAAACCTTCCATTTCCTATGGTTGAGTGAAAATTTCTTAAGGTGGTGAAAAGCTACAAATGAGCGCACACGATTCAATTTCATATTTTTACATGATATACAGAAGGTGTGAGAAACTAATGCTCATTTTTAACACGTGCCTTCAATATTCCAGGAAGGGAAGGCGAGGCAGGAGGAATGGCCGGAATGTTTGATGTTGAAGGATGAAGGACTTGAGGTTGGTAATCGGGCACATGGGAGCTCTCCCCTCCATCACTTGGTTTTTCGCAAAATTTCATTGCTTTGAGAATGTAATAATCATCATGTAGCTCAAAAGGAGTGCTGAAAAGAAATGAAAGAATCTTGTGTTAGGAACATTGGAATCATTGTTTCTTTAAACATGTTGATTCAATTCAACGCATGTACAGTGTGGGGCCACATAAAATTTGAAATTAATGCAATCCAAGCTTGTAAAAAACCCAGAAGAAAAATGCACTTAAATGGCTTGGGGGTACAAAATATGTCATAAAAATATATGTGCATCATCATGTCTTTTGAAGTCGCTCAAAGCATTCTTTAAAAGTCAATGTGTGGCATAGGGATGGCAATGGGTAAGGTATGGGTCGGATTCCATACATCCATCCTCATACTCATTTATTAAATTCATCCCCATATCCATCGGGTATTGAATTTCATCCCCATCCCCATCCCCATCGGGTTATCGGATACCCATACCCTACCCAAATACTCAATTATCATATACAATTGAATTTTTTCAAATTTAAATTGTTTCAATGAAGTTATGAATATTTAAAAAATTATTTAAATGAACAACAAGAAAAATTATTCACGTTTTATAGTAAGTATATATNGGTGTGGGTCGGATTATATCAAACCCGCCTCCATACCCGAACCCGAAAATCCCCATACCCGATTACTCAACTATTTAATCGGGTCTAAAAATCCCTCCATACCCTCTTCTATTCGGGTCGGGTATCGGATCCTCCAACGGGTTCGGAGGAAATTGCCATCCCTAGTGTGGCATGCAAGTATGCAACAGAAACTTTCCTTCAGCTAATTACATACTCAGGGCAAATGCCTTGAAAAATTCCCTTACCTGTTAAAATCAAAATGCACCAACTGCATATCTTCAGATATTTCCACCTCCACTGTGGCATGAGGACGAGTCTATAATTTTTAAAAAGCAAATATAAGAATGATATCCAAAAGTGCATCTTAGCTCTATGTCAAACGATCATGAAAACAAACCCAATGAAGAATAAAAACCATAAGCACGGTTATACACAAGATATCACTATTATAGTTTATCTTCATGTAAGTGCAACCTGGTCAAAAGCTTCTCCGAATGTAGTATGCCATTTTACAAAGTCCTTTATCAGAAATACAAAAGAAACCAATGAGGCAAAATAAATTTTGATGATGTTCTTTCCATGCACTGTTTGAATTTCCACTTCACCTTATGTGAATGAATGTCAAGGTTGTTGATGGAAAGTCCCCATAAATGCTAAACATCCAAGGGCACTTCAATCATGATTAATTGATACGGAAAAAAACCTTAATACATATATTGAATTATCAATCCTACTTAACACCAAGAGAAAAGCCAAGAAAGAGCCAATCATGAATGTACCAACTTATTTTGAACAAGAGCCAAAGGGTTAGAGTTTGAGCTTGAGCTGAAATGTTGTTCATGAGCTTTCAATCTCAAAAATAATTTTTATATTTAAATAATGATACAATAAAATTAATATTTTTAATTTTATGTATGTGGTATTAATATTATTAACTTATAAAATTTTATATATAGAGCTCATGAAAGAGTTCACGAGCTTGAACGCGAGCCAACCTCATGATTTGAGATGTGAACATATTTATGAACAGATTTCATAAACCTGATTTGAGAATGTGAGCTGGCTTGCGAGCCGAACTAATTTATTTTGAGCTCAGAGCTTGAACTCAACCTTTTTTGGTCGAGAATTTCAGGAGCTCAGACATGCATATATAACAAACATCACAAAATTAAAGTTTCTTTTTGAAAAAGCATGTGCCAATGTTGACAGAAATAACAATCAACTCTACCTGAACCAAAATAAAAGGCAATGCCACTCCACCACTTGGAGTGTTTCCTGAGCTATATAGTTCTTCATTCCGCCGTATCAGGTTTTGAAGGCCAACATACTGCAGCAAAGAATTGGAATGGAGAAAACGAAAGAAGTGATACTATGGAAAAAATTTAATTAAGTTACACATCAAGAAACCAAATTCAAATGAACCTCAGTGAAGCAGTCAGTTACATAACAAAGAAATCTTAAATCAACTTCCAATGAACCTCAGTGAAGCAGTCAGTGTACACAAGAAAGAAATATTACTTGTTCCTCGAGCTCTTCCAAATATGCTGCTTTCTTTTCAATTCGATTTCTAAGTCCAAGACTTTCAGTCTGCAGTCAATTTATCCCGTTGGGACGAATTAGCTAGCAGGCTAATGTAAATAAAAATTATTTCGCACAGTAAGAGAGAATCCGGGAAAAATGGCACATTCATGTGATGAAATGGAAAAGGTAAAGAACATAGTAAAAAGAAGGAACGGAAATCTAACCTTAAGTTCTTTGATGTCATTCAGACTAGTCCGCGGTAGACCCTTCCATTGAATTTCCTTTTTATCTTTAGAAATTATATCCATTGCCATTAGCACATTTAAAGCATCATATACCCTTCGACGTATGTTTTTCTCATCATATTGTTGCTGCCATACGGTCAAAATTTAAAGCCTGGACAACAGGTTTTGCAGCAAAACATGATATAAAACTAAAGGTCCAAAACAGTAACAAACCTGATCTGGAGATGTTACACAATTGCTAGGATCTGCAAATTCAGCGACAAGTTCATCAGCAACCTGAGGAGACATTATTTGTCAGATTCAGATAGAAAAGGATAGAGACATCATTACAGTGATTGAAATGGTGCAAGTTGCAGGACTAAACCACCATACGGCACCACAAATTGGAAAATGCCAAATAAATACAGAAGTAGACAAATAGCACATGACTCCAGACCTCTTAACATTTCCTCTAATATCAAACCATCATGACAATTAGGATATCATGAGCAATACCCAGATTGAATAAACCAGAGGCAGGTAAGAGAAATTTTGCGATTAACTTTAACAAAAAGGGAAACAGAGGGAATTTACGTAAGCCATCTGACCTCATTATATGTAGTTCTCCCTTTGCTTTCCACTTTCTCGCACACTATCCACAACGAAAACAAAGATTAACCATTACTCAACCCAAATAAAGAGTCATAATGAAATAAAATTTTGATAACTGATAAGCCACAGTAATAGCCACCACTTGATTTGTGTTTTTAGTTAAACAATTATCTCTTACAGTTAAAACTATTCCCTACTATAATTTCCTTCTTGGAACCACGAAGTGGTGATGATGACATAAATTTATTAAGATTTCTTAAGAGTGAAACACAACAAAACCCAAACTTACTTATCAGTTATTTCACACCCTTGAGTCTACATGACCATGTCAGATTTTGTACTATGTACAGCAGAATAGCATTCAATGCTTTGCGATAAGCATAAACGGAAGACTGTTACCAGTTTACCGATGCAAGATGATTCACAAGGCAATTAGAGCCCATAACGCATGAATGAATTGGTTGTTCCTTCGTAATCAATTTAAAGAAAGTAAGCATATATATTTAGAATTGATATCCCATTGGTTCTCTAGTTCTACATCATACAAAGTATCAATTTGAACAAGGCAAGTAAATTAACCATTCTAATCCCATAAAAGAGACATGCAGTATCTTGTTATAATTCTGTATTTACGAAGTCCTTTCCAGCTTTTCCATCTCAACAATGTAGTAGAGGACAAACCATTGCCTCCACATAGAAGGTTTGATCTCCTATGATAAGTAGGAGGGAAGGTAATCATTAGTCTATGAAGTTAGGCAACCAACAAAACATAATATTAGCCATTGTATACTTTATATTTTGGCTCTGGCTAACATGACGACTAACCAAGACCTCATGGATAGCTTGTTACACTTTGTGGTTGCCTAGTTACCTCTTGTTCTCATGTCTGCAAGCCGCAAGGAATCATTTAGTTGGTAATGTAATTGCCTGGCATGGCCCACAAAAAATCTGCCAAAAAGCAACGCACCACTGCTACCACATTTGTAAGTTATGTTTAGATTGCTCAACACTGCAACTTGATGTTTTATTGTCAGTGGTCTAAATGGCGACCGCTAGGCAGATGGCGCCTTCAGGCGCACCACCTTTCTCCTAGGCGGTAATGTAGGCGGTCGAGGTGAGATGGGGCGGGTTAGGCGGGCGCGCAAAAGGTCCATAAAAATTTAAAAAAATCATAGTTAATAATATATTATAATCTCTGTCTTCAAAACATGATCCCAATCCAATCACCCACAAGCCCTACCTCCTCCACCTCAAATCGCTGCCGCCGCCAGGCTAGCCCACTAGGTTATAACTTTTAGTTTCTAATAAACATCATTTAATTTATGCATATATTGCATGATTATATAAAATTAAATATAAAAAAATTCAATCATCTAAGCGGCCGAGGTGGTAAGTGGTCACTGACCGCCCCGCCACCGCAATTTACAACATTGTTTATTATTTAACAGCCCTAGACTTCACAATTCTGATTAGGTGCAATGAACAAATTTTGTAAGCATGGGTAGAATAGGTTTCTGGAAGGCTACATGTTTACAGTTCAGGACCAACTAGCTTAAGAAGTCCAAGAATAATCTACGGCACAAGCTAATGATGGACAAATATTTGTAGGCCATCAACATGGTAACTTCTAGAGAATGTCAAGATTATAGCTAAAAGGAATTGATTGACTAGTTATGGGTACATCGTTGAGGATTTGCATAATAGTATCAAGCACATTCTAAATTCTTTCTATAATTCTATTACAGTAGAACAGTAACTCGGTCACACAAATTAAGGCTTGTTGACCAAACCACATGAATTCCTTAACTTGCTTTTATTACCCATTTGTTAATTATTTTATAGAGTAGCCCTCTAACTCAAAAAATGCGAACCATACCTGATGACAGCCTAATAGAAACCCGACTAAGAAAATGTGCCACTGCCAAATAACGTATGAATTCTGATCATTAGTTCATTAATACTTTATTAACCAAATATAGTCGTACCCAACAATAACAGACCCTTTGAAAACAAAATTATTTTGTGACCAAAGTCACCATAACTCTGTGTCATTTCCATGTGTGAAGAACCAGAGGATAAATTACTATGCACAAATTAGAGCCTATAAATTTCACAAAGATATGGTTTCATGTTAAATTCTGCATTGGCTTCCCAAATTTGACTCATTCTTTGTCTTGTTTATTTAGTCTTAAAAAGCAGAAGGTACTATGTTAGTTATATACACCATCTGTTGAATGCAATCTCGCTGGACAACTATCTACAAAGAATAAACTTAGAAATGTTCATTCGAACATGCTGCGTAGGTAACAATTTCAGAAAGAATGAAACGGAATAAGAACATATGATAAACAAAAACCTTTCATGCTAAACTGGCGAAGCCCTCGACCACCCTTATCGCCACCAACAGCACGCTGACCTCTCTTCTTCTTCCCTTTGCTGTTTAAAAAAAGTATGATACAATTACAGTTGCGAAGGGAAAGAAGATTCTCACTGTCAGAGTCGGCATTCGCATTTGTAAACATTCCAAAAGTTCTTCTAACTGTGAGTAGTGATCAGCATGGTTACACACAATTAATTCAACTTTTTCTGTGTTAGTCATGTGAACCATAGCTCAATCATTGGCACAAATAATCTTTAAAAAAACCTTTTTTGTCCAATTTTTTATGCAGTGGTATGAAATATAGTGATCCCACATTAGTTTCCCGGACCCCTAAATCTAGGATAATATGGTGTATAAACCCACAACCTATATTGTCCTTTTCCTAGACTCCTCAGATGTACGTGGTTTACAATGTTCATTGCATGTCAACAAGGTCTTCTTCTCACTGCAACAATTCTGCAATGTTTACTCTTTGACTTTTTTATTTGAAACTATAAATCCACAAAACTAATCAGCAAGATTCAAGTGATTATAAACCAGTAAACCACATTACACTAGCTTTAAAGGCCTCTGGCCTGCAGCGCAATGAAGTGAAATGAAAGACTCAACGTCTCACCCAGATGTCCCCTGAGATCCAGCATCGTCTCCTTGGATATCAAGATTGTTCAACCGAAGGCAAGTGCTCTCACTGACTGGAGTTGCCACCGCAGACTCGCTTCGGCTCGAGGGAGAACCCACACTTCCGCTTGTCGTTCTAGATTGACCAGAAACAGTGGTTCCCCATGACCTTGTAGCTCCTCCACCAGCACCTAAAGAAGCAGTTGATAGGTTCCTATTCCCATCGGCTGGATTATTATTGCTGCTGTTGGTGCCACGATTCACCATTTCCCCAGATAAGCATGCAGAGATTCAAACCACAACGACCAGAATGATGACTCGAAATTTATAAAAATTGCCAGTAAATCTAGTGAAAATAAAAATCCTAGGAATCCAAGAAGATCTTGGTTTCGAGAAGAATAATCCACAAAGTAGATAATACAGAAGAACCAGCAAAAACCTAGGAAATTTCAGAAGCACCGCACAGCAAAGAATCCAGAAATATAAGAAGCCGCCACAAAAAAACCTGTGCTTGAGGATATTATCCGAAAACCCACAAAGAGAAAAACAAAATAAATCCAAAGACAAACCCAGGTCAGCACCACACCAGAAGGTAAAATTCTTTGAAGGGGCGGTCGAATTTACCCATATAAAACATCAAGAGACTAGGGTTCACGTCCACTGACTTACAACTGTCAATTGCAACTGCTACAACCCAACAAAAAGGGTCGGTTTTCAATATTAGCTCAGTCACTCCCCAAACTCCTCTTTCCCCACAGTATTTTTTTCAACGTACAACCACAAATCAAAAGCACTGAGCCTGAAATTTGTGAAACTTTTGGTTAGGTTTATGAATCAAATAGCGAAGTGCGAAGGAAGAAGTACGAGTATCTTGATCTGTCGAAGAAAGTGGAGGAAGCGTGCGTTCACAGACTCGTATGTGAGGAAAATAATGAGGGAGGGAAATCATTTTTTCTTTTTCCTTTAATTAAATAAAGATATTAATATTAATAATTAATAAAACAACAAACGAAAAAAGGATTATTACTAATTAATAATAATAATAATAATATAAATTGTCGGGTTAAATATCGTTTAATTTCAAGGTTCTAAGTGCAAAATTGCAATAAACTTCGGGTTTTTTTTATTTGTTGTCTTTTAAATAATTTCAACATTTGTGATATAAGGAGTATGTTTGTTTTTTTTAGTTGTTTTGAGTATGTATTACAAAATCCTTAAAATATCGAGTTATCATAAATATCATCTCATTTTCACCTCGAAAATATTTAGACCCTCCGTTTTCCCAATCCGAGTTGTTGGAATTTTTCTCATCTCGATCGACGTTGAGAGAATTATCAGGCGTATAATCTTCGCCCGATAGGATTCTCGGCCAGACCGAATTATCAATATATTATAATAATAATAATAATAATAATAATATCTTTATTACATAATCGTCATATTTTCTTTCATCGGTCATAATTTAGATTTTCTGGTATAAATCATCATTTAGTATACGCTTAATATCAATTGAAATTTATAATTTCATATTTATGAAGAATTACCACTGCAAAATTGTAGACTCTTAAGTCATTATCACGAGAGGGGAGTTCTTGCTTAAGTTCTTGATTTCTAAATAAAACCGAGCTAATTGAATCATAAATAAGTCTTTTGTGAGACGGTCACATGAATCTTTATCTGTGAGACATGTCAATCATACCGATATTCACAATAAAAAAAGTAATACTCTTAGCATAAAAAGTAATATTTTTTCATGGATGACCCAAATAAGATATATGTCTCACAAAATACGACCCGTGAAAACGTCTCACACAAATTTTTGTATTGAATTATTTGTGATGTAATACAAACTTACTAAATTTTTTTTTTTCAATTGACTCATGCTTTGGATTAACCAAGGCACTTTATTGGATTTGCTAGATATTTTAGTTTTTGTCTCAACTGATTCGTGGCTTATTGAATCGTGGACCATTTAAAACTTGTTGATTTTTACTTTAAATGTTTGGCATGTTTTATCTATATTCAATATGTGTTTGGAGAGCCTCAATCAATTTTTTTTTATAAAACAAAATTTGAGATATCATCTCTCTATCCGACGGAATCCCGAACATTCGGGAGAAAAAAAGGCTCCCAAAATTTATAGGGACTGTGATTGGTTATGACGGTTACGTGACGGATACATACCCCGATTCCAACCATAATTGAGGAATATATGCTTTTTTTAAAACAAAAAATCATTTTTTAAACTTTAGTAAGATAATATCATTTATCTTATTTTCTTGTGTTATACAAATTATTTTTTGCAAAAAATATCAAACTCAACTTAGTTCTTGTGTTATACAAATTATTTTTTGCAAAAAATATCAAACTCAACTTAGAGATATGGAATCGATTAACTAATGTATAATAAACCCATCGAATCAGTTTTCAAATACAATAAAATGTTAGATCAGCTCACTTGAATGATGAACTGAAAAATTCGATTAAATTTATAATTTTGCACATAAATTACATACATATTACTTTTCATTTTATGAATAAATAAGTAGATGAATAATTTTAATTAAAGAAACCAAAAAGACTTTTATGAAATTGTCTCACATTTTAATTTAATGAGATGAATTTCTGCCATCCAATTTACGAAAAAAATATTTTTTATGTTAAAAATATATATAGATCGAGTCGACTCGTCTCAGAGATTTAGATCCGTGAGACCGTTCACAAAAGATCTAATAAATAAAAAAAATATTTATATGCACGATCACTTGGTTCACAAACACATCTATATAGGTTCACATCTAATGTGTCTCCTAAGTCGGTCGACTAAAGACCCAAACTCCGTAGGAAAAAGGAAATAAAGAGAAGTATGATTATCTCAAAACTAATTCGAGATGTTGATAATATTTTAGTGACAACAATAAAATAACGAGGAAAGAAATAATTGATAATTTTAAGGATTTAAAATTAGAAAATCAAGACAATATTAATGTTACAAAAATTGATCCGTCTATGAACGACAATGATGATAAAAAAATTATTCAAAGTTATATCATGAACAAACTAATTGAAGAAAATGATGTAAGTAAAATGTTCATGACAACATAATCATGGAATTTTTTACGAACAAACTAAAAGAAGAAGATGATGTAAGTATTATTGAGAATTTTCAAGTTTATTATAAATGTTCATGACCACATAATTATAATTTTTTTAATAAAATTATTGGTGGATTTTAATCGAAAAATATCTAAATAGGGATGAAATGTTCATGTCCACATAATTATGAAATTTTTTATAAAATTATTAAGGAAATTTTGATCAAAATGAATCTAAATAGAGATGACGATGTTATCTTTGGAGGAACTTTTTTAATGAAAAAATGTGATCTATTATTTTGAGGGATTAAATGATACCCGACCCGACGTAAATGTACAAGATTAATACTCAAACTCATAGCCAACATAATAACCATTTCATCAAACTTGTCATCAACTGTGTACCCATCGTACCAGATTCAATGTCATCGAATCTTATTTACCAGCTTGTCAATATGTAATTGTGGTAAAAGTAGAGATATTTACATTTGGGGACTAAAAATCATGAAAATTACAAGATGATCGAATCGAACAGAATATGGAAAAAATTTAAAGTTTGATTCAACTCGAATTATATATATTCGAGCTCAAGTTAAAGTTCAGCTTGTACATTGGAATATAATGAGAGTTATTCGAAAACAAAGTATATTTTTATTTAATATATAATTGTAATATGTTAAAAAATATTAAACCCCAACAAAATAATTTGACTCGAGTTTTCTTGAAAAATAATTCGAACATGTTCAAATACAATTCATAGTCGATAATTTAAAAAACGAATCAAATATTTTTTCAAAGCAAACTTTCAGCTCGATTAATTTAGGTTGTATTTAGAAAGATGAATTTGAAATTTATATATTTCAATTATTGTTGTATTGTTAATAATAAATCCATACTTACTTATTTACAAATTAGCCATAAAAAATAGAATAAATTTTAAATACCTATGTATATTATTGAAAGAATTTTAAATTCATTTTAATATGTAAGAAATAAATTTAAAATATCTAATTTTACTTTTTTTCCAACTATAAAAAAATATTTGAAATTGTAATTATTTTCGGGCATTGATGCCGAGGTTTACAAGTTTGCACCTTTATCTTCGCCCGCTCTTCTATACCTCAGAACCAAGCAACCATCATTCTTCCGATACGACATTTTTAAGAAGGAAGGAAAAAGGGCGAAGGGTTTTACGTTAATGGCTCTGCTACTGAGGCCAAACTTATCTGCGAAACGCATGGCCTTACGTTTCTTGTGTTCTTCTTTCATTCACACTCTGAACTTCGATGGTAAATGTAGTATCACTGTTTCTTCAACCCTTGCACGACCCTCTGTACTTCATATCAGCAGGTGAATCATTTTCCATTTCTTGAATATCATGTTGGGGTGTATCGATTTTTTGAGCTAGTTTCATTTGCTGGTTTCCCTGGAAAATATTGGAGAAACGAAATACGTGTTGGGTTGTGCAGCGTGTGTGTGTGTCTGTTCGTTATTTTTAGGTGCTGTACATAAATTTTATTTGATGTATAAGTGTTTCTAAGCACCCACTTGCTTAAGGCAGCGCTTCAAGGACTATGGGAATATCAAGTTTAAGTTTTACTAATATTTATCCTGGGAAACTTATGGGACAACGTTAGAGTACCAGGGTTCTGTACTTTAGTAGTCAATTTTATGAAAGTTTCAGAAATTTAACAGGATTAGTGGCTTTCCATCTACGCTGTAAGTTGTCCTCGTTTTGGTTTTCGTGAACTGGAATTAGACACTGAATCGTAACCTAGTTTTAAGTAATTGCGTGGGGGTATGCATTTTTATCGAACACCAATGGTGTAACTATATAGAAATGTGCGACTTCGAGCATCAGGGTGTGGAAAAGTTTTCTTTCAACTTTTTCTTGATTCTAGTTCATGTGTTATTGTCTGTTATCTTTGTTTACGGTCTTGTTTCTTTCAGGGTGAGTGATAATTTGAGAGGTGTTTCGAGTAAGCATTTGCCATGGAATATAGTGTCTCCCAGAGCATTTATGTCATCAAGTATCAGCACTGAGGCTTTTCTTGAGAGTAAAGTTTCAAAAGAATATGGGTCAGAGCAGATTCAGGTGAATTACATAGATGAATATGTATCCTCGCTGCGCCGATTTTTACCTGAGCGTGTCTATACAGAATCAGTGCTTCTGATTAAACTTTTCTGTCAAGGTATTAGAAGGGTTAGACCCCGTGAGGAAACGGCCTGGCATGTACATTGGAAGCACCGGCTTCCGTGGGCTGCATCATTTGGTTTATTTCTCTTTTTTCCTGCAATATACATTCTTGTGATGTGCTAAGCGGATGATTGCCGGAATTATGTCAGTAATTTGTTGATCTTACTTCTTTCTAAGGTTTATGAAATCTTGGATAATGCCATTGATGAGGCTCAAGCAGGATTTGCTTCAAAGGTTGATGTTGTTCTATTGGCGGACAATTCTGTGAGCATCACTGATAATGGGCGTGGGGTGAGTTGCCATGGTATTTTTGGAAATTGTAACTTTGTTGGGTTGTGTTAACTTATCTTTACCTCCTTACTCTTGTGCATTACAGATTCCAACCGACTTGCATCCAGCCACAAGAAAATCTTCTTTGGAGACAGTCTTGACGGTATTCTCTAATCTCTTGTAATATCAGTTCTGAGTATCAGTTTCAGGTTAACTAATAACAGTTGATAATAGGATAAAAGAGTATAGGGTTTGGGTCGTACTCTTGTCCAAGTTTCAGAATTTCTTAATATTACAAGATTTATTCTTGTTTCACACGTGGAGGTGAATGAATCATCTGGACTTGACAATGTCAGTTTCTATAGTTCTTCTGTAAGATATTTCTTTGTGTATTTTGTAATCAATGGTACCAGCGAAGGAAGCAGGTTTTCGGTTTGCCCCCAATACTCCCATGTTCACATTGATTTACCGTGGAAAAACTTTGTGTTGAAGCGAATAGGAATGAATGCTATATTGAGTTATTTATACATGCTATTGTTTCAGGGGTCATGTTTTGCACCTTGCGTGTTTGTTGTTTCATTGTTGAATTTAAATTGATGACAATGCTTATTGAAAACAAAAACAATGGGATAGTATCTTTGCCATAGCTTGCAATTCATTCATGCTTAAAAATTATCACTACAGGTTTTGCACGCTGGAGGCAAGTTTGGTGGTACAAGTAGTGGTTACAGTGTTTCCGGCGGATTGCATGGTGTAGGTCTATCAGTCGTTAATGCATTGTCAGAGGTATTCATCTCGGATTCATCAGATCTCAACATTGTGGACATTTTTCTTCAGGCAGATAATAGATCTGGTTGTCCATGCTATTTGGAATCTTTTACTTTTCCAGTAATCTTGAAGTCTTTCTGACAGTTATATTAACCTGAATTGTGTTACGTAGGTGATTAGTCTCCAGTTATCTGCCTTTTGTTTTTGCTAAATAAGTGCACCAACATAATAGAATGAATGAGTTGGTCGAACTTGTTTGATGAAAAGATATATGAGAGGAAAAGGTAAAAGGACTAAAATATCACTGAGAAAAAAAATCTAAAGTAGGAATGATGAGAAAATATTACGGCAACCCATGTTGTCTATTCTCAAAATTTGTGAAGGATGGAACCTTGTTCACATCATGTGCAATTTCTTGAAAATTAATTGTGATCTCTATGAAATGATTTTCTTTTATGTTGCACTACGGTATAGTCTCATTGCCTGTAGTTATATCATCATAATAAGATAGATGTTGCAGTGGTGTCAATACTCACCAGTATTGCCACTCTTTCGCATTTCCTAGTTTGAGATACTTGGTTTGTCAGAAGATTGATTTTGTTTCATGTTGGTTTTTAGTTATATTTTTCTTAATTTAATGCCAGACTATAAATCGACTAATGTATTTAGATGCTATTCAGCTACCCGTGTGATTTTGGCCTACCATGTAATCTCTCCTAACATAATTTCTTGAAAATTAGTTGTAGTGTAGGGTTAGCCATCATCAGTGGTAAATTTTTAGTGCTAATGTTTTTGTTCTTTTGTAAATCATCTGAAACTTTTAGAAATTAAATGTTCCTCTGTAAGCAAAACATAGATCATGTATAGCTCAGCTTCAATAATCTCAAGTCCTCCATGTATGGTGTTTTTCAATAAGTAAAATTCAAGCTTCCAGAAAAGGGGAAAGAAATGAAGCAGTGAAGCTAGTTCTAACATTTTTTACATATTGAATGTGGTTCATGCCACGTCATTCATATTCAGTGAAAGGTAGAAGCAATCAGCTCAAAGATGAAGTGACCTTTGAACTTTGTCAAACTTCCATCTATTCAAAAAATAATCTTATCTTTTCATCTATTGAATAAGACTACGCCAGCGGATATTCTTCAGTGTTGGAGACACCTAATAGAGGTCAGAGGATGATATTGGCCTTGAATTTAGCCTAATTCGGTTCTCCTTTTCTGGCATTTACCTATGACAGAAACTGGAAGTTACAGTCTGGCGAGATGGAAAGGAGTACAAGCAGAAATATTCTCATGGAAGGCCTTTGACAAAATTAATCTCGCGTGAACTCCCTGCTGATTCAAAGGACCTCCAAGGGACGCGCATCCATTTTTGGCCGGACAAAGAAGGTCATTTTTCTTTCTTCGAGTCATTTCATTTGGTGTGACTGATAATTCGTTGTTTATAAATGTTTTCCATCAATTGCATTTCAAATCCTTGTATAATTGACCTTCAACTGGTGTATTTTTCTATTCAGTATTCACAACCACAATTGAATTCGACCACGACACAATATCTGGAAGAATCAGGGAGCTTGCTTTTCTTAATCCTGAGGTAGAACGCTAGCATTGGTTGGTGGTCGTGCTTAATTTCCGTCATTGTTATTGAAATTTACAATCACCTGTTTTCTATATATCCTTGTAGCCTGTAGTTATAGAGCCCTCATGTATCTTTTTATGGTTACCTTCTGTAGGTTGAGTCTGTGCTGTGTATTTGTGTGATTCATGCTAGTCTAGTTTAAAAATATGAAATGAAGAGGACTTAATTTGTTTCTGTTGTTTTGAGGAATATTTTTAACTATTTCCTTTTAAACATTCGTTATTCTTGTGGTTGCCATGCTAAATCAAACCCTCTGATAACTTCCATTTACTGAGAACATGGTGATCTAGCACAGGTGAATAGTTAGCTGATTCTTTTTTGAACTGAAGGTTAAAATAACACTCGAGAAGGAGGATGCAGACCACGATAAGAGACTGTATAGTGAGTACAGCTATGCTGGAGGATTAACTGAGTATGTAAAGTGGCTTAATGCTGATAAGGTATGATCGGTGTTTGTATAGCTCTTGTTTTCAATAGTGGCGGCTTAGCTATAGTAAAGTCTCTGAATGATACTTCTGTGATAGGTGATACTTTTTCCCTAGCTGTCTTTCAGTGAAGCCTGCATTTTTTCACAAAGAGAGACAAGAAAAGTTGCTAAATTGTTGTCTCTTTCTCAATTAATATGCTCTTAGCGATTCAATGTGTTTATTTCTGTTTCCTCCATAAAGATAATCAAATTTATTCTTATCCTTTAAACTATATCTTGCTGAAACACATTGATGAAATTATTCTGTAATACATGACCTGTATACTTTTGTTTAAAAAGGTAGATTTCAGCTGTGTTGGGGTTAGAGATTTGGTTGTTTTTTCAACTTTGTGTTGTTTTCACTCGTGTACATATTTAGTAGATTGTGAGTTGTGATTAATCTGCTGCCAAATAAGCTTGTGAACCACTAATTTCGTCATGGAATTTATATTTCATGGTTGGGAAGAAAACTTTAAGGATTCATTGAGACAGAATAAGTAATCAGTAATGACTTCTTCATAGGCATCATGACAAACCAACACCCCTGGAAACTACTTTGACCATTGGAAGTCGTTAATTATATGTTTTCTGAGAATTGTTAGATGTTAAAAGTCATTTTACTTTATCAACCTCCTTGCCTCTATAATTCCACCGAATTATTTTGTTCTGCAAAATGACCTAATCTTCTTTCATTCAGAGACCTCTTCATGATGTCGTGGGATTCAAGAAAGAAGCAGATGGAATCTTAATCAATGTGGCTCTTCAATGGTATAAGATCTTAATATTTCGCTTCCTATTCTGTTGCCTCCTTTTCTTATCCTTTGTTGGATGCACACATGCTACCTTGATGCAATATATGTTAGATGGTATAGATACTATAATATAAAGAGAGTAATGCGAGATGCTCGTATCTTCCTGAAGCAGAAAGTTGTTGGATATCTTGATTTACGCAGGTGTTCAGATTCGTATTCAGACACAGTGTTAGGATATGCTAACAGCATAAGGACCGTGGATGGTGGTACTCACATTGATGGAGTGAAAGCTTCATTGACTAGAACACTCAACAACCTAGGGAAGAAGTCAAAACTCATCAAGGTACCATTGAAAGTTTTTTTAAAAAATTCTTTTATACTCCTATGTTCTTAATATTTTTCTGGAGACCTCTCACTTTCCAGGACAAAGAGATTAATCTAAGTGGTGAGCACGTAAGAGAGGGACTGACTTGTGTGATCTCCATCAAAGTTCCAAATCCCGAATTCGAAGGACAAACTAAGGTACAAGTTATGTAGTGTATATAATTGTTTAAATAGTTTTCTGGGAAGAAGAACCCTAAAGATGTTGCGAGTTACTTGTTAAATGCGATATGCTAACAATTTCTTTGGCAATATCTCTTTGATTTTAAAAGACGAGATTAGGAAACCCAGAAGTGAGGAGAGTTGTTGATTATTCAATTCAAGAATATCTTACTGAGTACTTGGAGTTACATCCCGATGTCCTCGATGCGATTCTCTCAAAGTCCCTCAATGCTCTCAAGGTACATTGGGCATCAATTATGATGTTGCATTTATAAAGCTCCAAAATTTTTATTTTTATTGCTTGAGTGATCTTCATTTTGTTCGTATCTGTTCTTAAAATGCTTCATATGATTCCTGTACATTTTTTATTTATAGGCAGCTCAAGCAGCAAAGAGGGCCAGGGAATTGGTGAGGCAAAAAAGTGTGTTGAAATCATCGTCCCTTCCTGGAAAGCTTGCTGATTGTTCAGCTACTGATCCTGAAGAATCTGGTTTGATTACTTCTTCTTGTTATAAACTAATTCTTAACTTTGAGAAACAGATCGAAGAAGAAATTCATCTCTACATTCTGAATAGCATGCAAACAATTAAAGGTTACCTGTGGCAATACATGTTATATATCCTTTCAGTCTCGCTTCTCCTTATTCCTCCTCTTCTCTTTAGAATACCCCTAAAGGGCATTTCTGATATTTCTTACTAATTTTCCATCCGAATATAATGTGGCAACAAATCTACTAATGTGAATATTCATCCAGTTCCTTAAATTGTCAGAAATATTCATTGTGGAGGGAGATTCAGCTGGTGGAAGTGCTAAACAAGGTCGTGATCGACGGTTTCAGGTTAAAATTTTGGATGAAATTAGTGTACACATTCTTTCTATCCACAATGTTGT
Organism: Primulina huaijiensis; assembly: GCF_012295235.1. NCBI lineage: Eukaryota > Viridiplantae > Streptophyta > Magnoliopsida > Lamiales > Gesneriaceae > Primulina > Primulina huaijiensis. Next base: position 4,336,274 of record NC_133322.1, read on the forward strand.
TTGTATCCTGCAAAAATGAAGAACCTAGAAATCTATATTAAGAAGTTCCAAACATAGCAGGTTTTTAGTCCACATATTTTCTTTATTATCGATGTTTGGAATATGGAACTGATAATTGTCTAGCAAAAAACTTCAAATTGTGCCAACAGTTTCCCAAAACTGATAAATTCTTACAGTGATATGAAGAACCTGCTATATGTCAACATGTTACAGGCTGTGCTTCCTTTAAGGGGTAAAATTTTGAACATTGAACGAAAGGATGAAGCTGCCATGTACAAAAGTGAAGAGATTCAAAATCTTATTCTTGCCCTGGGACTTGGAGTTAAGGTGTCATTCTTTCATTCTCACTGTTGTGGCCAAATAGTTCCACTGAATATCTTTTACCTTTTGCCTTTTGGTTTTTGCTCAAGTGGGTGTTTTTATTTACAGGGTGAAGAATTCAAGAAGGATTCCCTCCGTTACCACAAGATCATAATTTTAACAGATGCTGATGTTGATGGTGCTCACATTAGAACACTGTTGTTGACTTTCTTCTTTAGATACCAGGTATGCTAAGTGGAACTCAAACCTATGAATGAGCTATCATTTTTCTTGTTTTCTTGATTATAGTTCATCATAACGATTAGTGGGTATCAGTCACAAAAAAATTTACTATCATTAGACCCCCTTCCAAAAACTCCCAGCATATGAGAACATTTGTGTCTGACATATATCTGACCCCGCGGGTTAATTTCAAAACCCATACCCAATATATTTGATTAAATTGGTCTTAAGTTGTTATTTTTATTTCAATGTTTTTGTTGCCTTACTAATGTGCAAGTAACATCTACACATATATTTTGGATATTCACTGGTGTCTGGTTAATATACAAGGGGTGCGGAAATATGCGACTTTTTTTGGGTCATTTCCTAAGTGCCCGAATGTTGTGAAAAATGGTTGCAAAATTTGATTACAAAAATGAGCGATATTTTGGGATACATGTGGATAGCTGCCCCTGTGGTATGCTATTGCACTCCTGAGAATATGAAAATAATGAACTTAGTCTCGATTTTTATAAATTTTGTGTGAAGTTTTGGGACACATGCGGATAGCTGCCCCTGTGATAATGCTAATGCACTCCAGAGAACGAGAAAATGATGAACTTGGTCTTGATTTTTATAAATTTTATGGGGAAGTTTAGTTTACATGCCGGGTTTAACTGCTTGCAGAGAGCTTTATTTGACGAGGGTTGCATTTATGTTGGTGTTCCTCCTCTGTTTAAGGTATCTTTCAAGACATTTTCTCGTTAACTATGTTACTAATGATGTCAGTCGAGCTGGCCAAGTTTCAATCTTACTGATATCATTCGGATTTCAATCTTCTTTGTTGCATGACTTGTTCAGGTCGAGAGGGGCAAACATGCATACTACTGTTATGATGATGCAGAACTTAAAGAACTTCAGAGTTCTTTTCCGGCAAATGCGTCATATAACATACAGCGGTTCAAAGGTAAAAGCTTTCCTTTTGGAAATTTTGTGTCAGCAAATGAATTTGTGATGGATGAGTATGACTTGTAAAATGCAGGGTTGGGAGAGATGATGCCTTTACAGCTTTGGGAAACGACATTGGATCCTGAAACTCGGCTTCTGAAGCAATTAAGAGTAGAGGACGCAGCAGAAGCCAACATTGTCTTCTCTTCTCTCATGGGAGCCCGAGTAAGTAAACAGTAACTTCGTTTCTTTTTCTGGTGTCCATTTCTTCTTGTTTCCTTTTCAACGGTGTTCGATTCATTTTGTATTTTAAGTATATATGTTGATGCTGCCGCAAACATATCTGAAGATCTAATAGAAACAGGAAAGCTAGTCGACTAGCCACGAGTTCAAAAAATAAGTGCAGAATCCTTAACATGTATGCTTATCATGACTTTGTGCCTTGTTTCAGGTGGATACCAGAAAGGAACTTATTCAGAAATCTGCGAGCATTTTCAATCTTGATCAACTCGACATATGAACCTGTTTTATGAAAGCTTTTTATACTTCCTATTCAGCACGACTAAGACAATTCGTTTTTGGAATTGTCTTAAAAAAGTTCGTTTTTGGAAACTAATGCTCGTATCGAGGAGGTTGGTGTCCTAAAAACGTGTTACATATAGTTGCTCTTAATCCGATGCAATCAAAATTGTACCTTGAATATTTTTAAGCGTTAGTGATATATTTCTTCTTTTTTCACTCCGACTCTGTTTTGCCATGAGAATGGCGACTTCAACATTTAACTTTTAGCATTACAAATAATATTGGTATCATCCTAACATTGGTCAACACTATCACTCAAGGATTTGTACGAGTTGCACTATGATTCTGTACGATCCTCCTCCAATTCAAGATTTGCACATGCCGCTTATGGGTTTGCATTCTGGCCAGGCATCAAGTTTCAAGCACCTCAAGTGGTATGCTACTGCACTCTGTTGAATCCAAAACTTCTATTAGAGAAGGCTTGTGCCTGTGTGTCTCACTGGTTTTGCCTTCTGTTGGGAGCTAAAGACCAGTTGTCTGATTTTTGTTCACATGGAAGACCTGCTTAAATCACTTGAACTGCGAAAAGGAACAAGAAAATTGCAACTATATATGCTCTACGATGAAAATAAGAAAGGTGACATCAAGTGCAAATATAACCACCTTAATACTGTATATTCTTTTGACGCACATTTCAATACGTCCGCTCCCAAATAGATGTCAACTTTAGATATCCACGGGAGTTGTGATAATATACACAAATTCGGAGAGATTTCTGGTGTGAGATCCACAATTGGCCAATTAATCATCGAAGTGTCATGTTCTAGTTTTTTTTTTTTTTTTGCCTCGTGTTTTTCTTTCTTCGAACATGTATTTCATCTGTGCATGTCATTAAATTTTTGATATTATGTCCATATTTGAACCGTTGTAGCCATTAATTCAAATACAATTTAAATAAATTTCAAATATATAAATTTAGAATTTTATTTTGGTTATAAATATAAATTCAAACTCTTACTTAAGAATTTGATTTGACATTTAAGAATAATATTATTTAATATTTGAAAATTTTATTATTAATTATTTGTTAAATTACCTTGGTTATTAATCATATTTATGTAAATACTCCTATACCATTTACCTATACAGAAGAATTTTTTTTTTAAATATGAAAAGAAGAATATTATTTTTATTAAATACTTTTTTAAGAAATGGAGAAAATAAAAATAAAGTTCACCATTAGAAAATGGAGAAAAAGTAACCAAACGATGGAAGATATTAAGAGGAAGAACTAATTTAAAGATATTATTAAATATAAAATAGTTTTAAAATAATTTTTTCAAACTATATTTATAGTGAAGTATGTGGGTATGACATATTTTTGGAAAGGTGATACTTTATAAAATTTGAAAATAGATTAAAAATTTATGAATACGTAATACAAATTTAATATTAAAAATTATTTATCTTATTCAAATTCCAAAATTTATACAAATTTAATATTAAAAATTATTTTTCTTTTTCAAATTTCATGAAATCCTTGCAATTTTTTTCATTTCCAAATCCCATCAAGTATACGTCCAGTTAGAAATTCAATGTTTCCAAAATACTTAAAAATAATATTTATAGTTGCTGTCATTACGAGTTAAAAAGAAGCATTTTTCTAGTTCAACTTCGTCATAAATTTATCATGTTCCTATAATGTAACTATATAATTGAATTGAATATCTTTAATCATGAGAAAAATACGAAGCAAAACAGCAAGAATATAACTTTCAATCCAAAAATTAACTACCACAGTAAGTCTACAAGCCAGTACAGACCCAAGAATCACAACCGTAAAATATGCTTATTCCAGCAACGCGGATAGCGTCGACTTTTGAACTGTGCTAGCTCGGTCCAACTGCATGGCCAATGCTTTGTTTGGGAAAACATTATCGGCCTTCATCCTCTCGCGGAACCCATAAGCTGGAGCCTTGGCTTTTGTGTAAGCCTGAAGAAGTGAATAATATTGTGTGAGCCCTGGGACATACCCAGCCCGTTTCATCTTTAGGAAGAGCTTCTCAGCATTGTGTATGTCACCTTTCTTTGCATACCCATCCATGATCGCGAAATAAGAAGTAAAGAGGGGCCTGCCCCTTTTCTGACTAACAACCTTTTCAAGTATAGAGTCTGCTTTCTCAACTTCTCCAGCTCCAACATAAAGCTTCACTAGAGCATCCCAAGCGAGCGGCCCAATGGTGCAACCAGTTTCTCCCATTCGCTTCACGAGTTCCTTCCCCTTCGCCAGCATCTTATGATTTGCATACACCCTTAGGAGAGCAGAAAAATGCTGTGAGGTGGGTCTCTTGGTTTTTTCCAACATTTTATCAAAGGCTGCTTCAGCATTATCGATTTTCTTGAGTTGTCCCCAAGCTTCAATAGCTGCCACACACTGATCAAAATTTGGATTGGATTCACAAACTTTCCAGATTCTCCCAACTTCATCCTCCCTTCCAAGGGAAGCATAAATTGGGAGCAACCATCGAGAAACCCATGGATTTTTCTTTATAGCGTCTCCTTCAATTTCTTTCAATATCGTCTCAGCCTTATCTTTTAACCCTGCAGTGACATAGTGCCGTGCAATGGATGCCAAAAGTTGAGTACTAGCTTTCACACCTTCAGCTTTCATGGTCTGAACAACTTGTTCCATTCCAGAAATATCTCTAGACTGCCCTTTCACATCAATCAAAACCTGGTAAGTAAAATGGGATGGCTTGATGTTTTCTTTCTCCATTAACAGTAGAACATCAGCGATTTTCTTCTTATCAGTTTTCTTGTATAGAAGTAGCAACTGATTGCAAGAAAAGCAGGTAATAGGTAATCCTAAACTCTTCATTTTATTGAATAAATCTTCAGTTTTCTTCGTATTCAGCAGATAAACAGAGTTCGCCAGCAGAGTACGATAGACTAATTCACCTCGACAAGAGTCAGGAATCTGCTCAATGTATGTCTCTGCCTTTTGAAGACCGCGTACTTTGGCAATTAGATCAACGCGAGAAGCATAATTACTCTCAATGAAATCAATATGCTTAGACGACTCCAGCCATTCTGACAGCTGCAGTGTAGGACAGTAAAAATGAGTGTCATACTAAATCTTCTCTATTCCAATGAATGCATATGCATATATGCATCTTTCACGCTTAAGGGTGTAAATCAATCGATCTCATGTTTAAGGATGTTGAGATCAAAACAAAGAACCTCAAACTTCAGTTCCAGTACACAAGCTTAGCTTGGGCTCACAAAGTCTTTAATAAACATATTTGCAAACTCAGACCACACAGAAGTTGAGCTCGTGCATACTTTCATGAGCTTTACATATAAAATTAATGATAATTTTCTTTTGTGATAATACATAGAGGTTGAGCTCGAAAATCCTAAGCTCGAGAAGAGCCAGCTATGGTCACCTTATAGCCCTACCACAAGTGAAGGACCCTTCTTCCCTTTAATATGGAATAATCTACTGTACAACACTTTTAGAATGGTGCCACCAAATAATTGTTGCCATTGTTAGATAACAAGATTGCATAGAAGGATAAATGTAATGAGTATGATCAAAGTGCAATGAAATATTATAAAAACCACCTGCAAGGCCTTGACGAACAGTCGCCGTTTCCGAAGTTCAATCATGCATAACGAGACATCTGCTTGGGTCACTTTGTTTCCTTCTTTAACCCATTTATCCATAATCTCGCTTACCCATGAGGGAGTGGCTAGGATGACTCTAGTCATTGCTGAAGTAGCTCTCTTTTTGGTAGATTTTGCTTCTCCAACACCAGTCTCAGTACGTAAAACCTCCAACTCCTTTTGCATGTCATCTGTATCTACCTCTTCCGATAGCTCCGACTCAGAGGTTGGCCCATCACTATTCTCATCACCAGATACAGTTTCTTGAACCAGAACATGAGGAGTTTCGAGATCAGAAAAACCATCTTCCAAGTCATCATCATCCTCTCCACTACACTTTGGACCAGTTTGAGAAGAAAAAGTACGAATTTCTGTATACGACTTAGAAGTAGAAGTGTTGTAGAATCTTGCAGTAGATAGAAACCCATCTAATAACTTTTCTTGAGGTTCAGCAAAACCAGAATAACAATTTTCCAAATGACGAGTTGAGTTATCTGATGTCTCGCAGCAAATTTGAGAGACTCCATAACTTAATCCCCGATTTCTATAGCAAAAACATATATATCAATAAAATGACCTCGAAAACAATATAACCCATTTTACCATGCAAAGACTAACATGACTAAAGTTTCCTTAACTGTAACAAACACATAGACAAAATATATTCCACTGTTCTTAAATATTCACAACCACAGTTTCCAGAAGTTCACTAAACATTAAAACCCATCTTTGGGGCCCAAAAACTTTTTCTTTAAGAACAAAACAGAGAAGTGGTTCAGATAAAGATGGTTCTTCATTCATATCACTGATTACAGTTATCCAAAGAACAATCCCTAACAGTCTCATTGGCAAAGACACATACCCTTTGGAATTTACAAAAGAGTAGAGAAAATTAAAATTCTGATATGAGTAATAACAAAAGGGATAAAAGATAACCAAAAAGCAACATCTATTTCAGGTTATTCCAAGAATTCCTCATTAACAAAAGAAACTCTCAATATAAATTCATTTTTCAATTCAATTGTCTCTGCAGGTTAACCATAACACGAACACCGGATTAGTCAAAACCATAATCCAAAGACCACAGATCAGAACACAGAATATGGCGAATATAATACTGGAGGAAAAACCACTTTTTTTGTTCAACTGCATGAGCTTAGGAGTATAGAACTTTATCAGATCAATTTGACACCAAATTACTTATTAAGCACGCACTTCAAAACATAATTTCTCAGAAAATTGATGAAATACTTGCATTATGGCATTCCACAGCATGTCGATAATCTCCTGAGTAAAGAAAGCTAAGAGTTCTTGATTTTTTCCCACGATCACCAAAAGTAAGCTTTCTGATATAATTACTCAAAATGCAGCGCTTCCACACAGACAATGACAAAGAAAAGCTGAAAGCACGCACATACGTATCGCGAAATGTGGGGCTAATGATAATCAATCTCCAGCACAGAGATATCATCGCCAGTGTAGACATAAAAGGAACCCAGAACATTTATCCCAAAAAATAATTTAAAAAGTCTATTTCTCTCCGATTTCTTACACTCACTGACTGAAACACAGATTGCTGCAATGCTTGCAGCTCAAACGCAGTAACAATTCCCGCACATAACTAGCATAAAGTGCAAGCATGGCAAGAAACAAAAATAAACATAAATAAGTACGTAGTTATGACTTTTTCCTTCACTCAAGATTTCAAGTTCCCAGGAACATTGAAAGCACAGTACTGTAAAAAAATTAAAAATTTCTGCAATCCCACGACACAGTGGCGCAGATAAAGAACAATTACTTGAGATAAATAGAAGTTCTGCGGAGTGTCCACATGCCGATTGTCGAATTACTTGATCGATTCTAGAAATATGAAAGAGTGAGAATGAACTAGCTAAGTTGAAATGAAGTGCAAGGCCAGAACCCACCGATAAGCCCTAGCTAAAGCCTTCGGGGGGCCGTTGAAGAATTTACTGGGTATCAATTTCTAATTTCTCTTTTCTCCCTATAGTTATTAATAAAACTAAAGTGGTCCCTATAGTTTGTAAAATTCTAATATGACCTAATGAAAATTAAATCACGAAAATAAGTCCATTACATTAATATGCAATTCTTGGAATAATTGAGAGATCTCACCTAATATAAGGAAAATCAGGCATTGTTATTACTTATTAAATATATATAAATTTAAAATTTTGGAATATTATTTAAAAATATAATAAAATTTACTCATCAAATATAAAAAATTGTAATCAACACTTGTGTTATATAATGATAATAAACGCGAATTCAAATTCACGTTAAAACAAAAACTTGAAAATTGAAAATTATCATCGACTCCCGTGTTATGAGGTGACATAAATTTCTATAAATAAGAAAATATGCTCAAATATGTATTATTTAAAATCTTATCACACACACACACACACACACACACACACACATATATATATATATATATTTTGATAGGAGATGAGAAAGACTCGAACTTGAGTCAATACAGAGATAATTTCGATGAGATCATTGAGCCTGACCCTCGATCTCATATGTTGAAGTTTTTCGACGTAGACTTACATCAATGGAAGGCAACGACAATGCAAGCCTTATTCGAACAAAGTGATATTGAGGAAATCATGAAAATACCAGTACCAACGGCTGCATCTGAGGATATCCATTTATGGCATTTCAGTAGAGATGGGTGCTATACAGTCAAATCGGGATACAGGCTCCTTATGACAAATATTGCAATTTCGAATAGTGCACAACACGCACCTGGATTATGGAATCGAATGTGGACAGTCCATGTACCACCAAAGGTAAAATTCTTCATCTGGAAAGCTGTAAGAAACTGTAACCCATGTCGGTAGAACCTGCTTAATCGTCATATTGACGTACCTTCCATCTGCGCTCTATGTGGATCCGGAAATGAGAATAATTGGCACTTGTTCATTGATTGCCCTTACGCTCAGGCTTGTTGGGAAGCTGTAAACTTGGTGTACCTTGTAAATGATAAGGCAACTAACTCAGATTCATTTATGCAATGGTTTTTCGGCTGTTTGGAATGCTGGCCCCATAAATTATTGCCCACCATGTTCATGACTATATGGAGCATATGGAAATACAGAAATGACAAACTATGGAATGCGGCAGAAAGATCAACCCGGGTTAATATAAAATTAGCTGTTGATTTCCTCAATGACTGGATAGCGGCTCGCAAATCACCCCATATCACACACTCTCAAATGAATGCATCTGAGGAGGAGCTTACTTGGAAAAATCCACCATCAGGATTCATGAAATGCAATGTCGATGCGGCAATCTTTAGGGAGACGCGTTTGATTTGATCTGCAGCGGTAGTTCGAGATTCAAAGGGTGAGTTTATGGTCTGTAGGATGCTCAAATTCCAGGGGTCAATTGAAGTACGAGAAGCAAAAGCAATGTCGCTACTTGATGCCATAACCTGGGCCGCATCTTTGGATATGCAACATATTATATTCGAAACAGATTCGAAAACCGTGGTGGAGGCAGTTCACTCAAATGCAGTAGATCACAGCGATTTTGGAACAATTATTGGAGAATGCTGCTCCCTTCTGTCAAGAGAACGTTACTACAAAGTTCATTTTACTAGACAACAAGCGAATATAGTTGCCCACAACCTTGCTCGAGCAGCCATTTCTCACGCTAGTCCTTGTGTCCTCTTTGATGCTCCTAGTTTTATTTGTGATACTTTAATTCATGATTGTAATGAACTTGCTTTGAGCTAATGAAACTTCATCGGTTTTGGGTTAAAAAAATAATAATATGAATTGATGAGAATTCATAGGATATAATGATATATTTATTTTGAAAAATTATCCCAAAAAAACTACAAAATCAATTTTGCTCGAGAAGAATAATTATTCGCCAGCCCGAACTTGTAAACGGGTCGATCCGAATTGATTTTCTAATCATCGATAAAGTACAGACGACTAGGAGACGAAAAGTTTGGGGAGGACGATACGAAGGGAAGAATTGGAGAAAATGGCGGAACAAAGATCGGCAAGCATATAGGTAATAATTGGCACGATTACATAATTTTTTGTAGGTATATTAGACAAAATTGGAGAGGGTCGACTTTTGGCTGAAAATGAACGGCGGCCCATCGGGTTTCAGTACGTTTTCCCCCCTCGTTTTCTTTCTTTTTTTTTTTGGGGCATTTTTTGATTCGATTCTTCATAGATGGTATGATTTTTTTTTTTGAAGACAATGCGCCACTGACAAGGACGACAGTGATAGCTACTGTTCTTTTCACAATTATATTTGGGATCCGAGGTCGTCACAGAAACCTCGCATGGTCTCACCAGGTTTCGATTCGTTTATGGCTTTAGGGTTTTTCCCCCTTTTAAAGTGCATTCTAGGGTTATCAGCTTAGGTGGGTTTTTTATTTTGAATTTTTTTTATGGGTTTCGTTGTTGACCTTGTCCATTTTTTGGTATTTTTCTAATTTTATCCTTATGTTTGAACGGCATATGATTATTGTAGATTATTTACGGTAAAATTTTTATGATATTTTCTTTACTTCTTAATCATGCTGGAGTCTGGACTGCAGATTTTGGAATTTAGACCCCTCTGATGTTTCGCTGTTATGCACCAAGTTATAATCGGTTTAACTTGGGTCATGTATAATGTCGCTCCCGCTGCCAAAATCACTTTGATATTTCCCTTTTTGAGGCTCATGCTCAGATCTGCCACTTTTTAGTTACAGGATTTTTCTTATTTAATAAAAGAGAATAGTCTCTAAATATTGTCGCCATAAGGTGTCACTGTTGATTTTTTCTCGTGCATATTTTTCATAGAACTGAACTGGCTCCTGGAATACCTGTGCGCATCCATTCATGATGCACCTTAAATAACCGCGTCTCAAATCTTAATTTGCTTATTTGTGATATCAAATATTTTTGTATATGTCTGGTCACGGATAAATTCCTAGAGGCCGAAATATTTACTGTGTTAAAGCAATAGAAGCAAGTTGCATTGTTGTGTTCTTGTTACATAATTTCTAGTTATTAATCAGTTTGTCGCTATGACTGCATATTTTTTGTTGACTTTATTTTTTTTACCTCCTGGGGCAGGATATTTTTAAGAAACTTCAAATATGGAAGCTGATAGTTTCGGTTTTTGGCTTCTCATCCACGCCGGAGCTAGTTTTTGGAATTTATCTGCTGTATTACTTCCGTGTGTTTGAGAGGCAGATAGGATCTAATAAATATTCTGTAAGTTTTTGTTCAAGGTCAAGTTCTATGTAGGAGATATTATTGGTTTATTGAGCTGTCAAGTATCTTAAACAACTTGCACTCTTGCTGTATATGTGATTCACTTTACAAATCTTGTAATATGTTATGCTGGAGCAATTTTTGTCCATTAATTGGTCCATATATTCTAGATTCTGCAAATATAATCTTACCAGGGCTAATCATTTATGCATATTAGCGATATTTGGTGCATGGTGTTCATAGATTTTAATATATAAGTGTAACTTTATATACAATATATGCTTTTGTAAAGTGTAATTTTGTTGGGGTAGTTTCTGTTTAAATTTGTGTTTGAATTTTTATTTATTTTTTCCCAGTAAAAGTATAATAGTGTGGGGAAGGGAAACTTTATGTATGATCTTATTACCTAATAATATAGTGTGTGTATATATATATATATAGTTATTTTTTAGTAATCTTAAATATTATGAATTGAGATGGTATATTATTAGTTGGAGGAAAGCTATATTTTAGAAAATTGAAAAAAACCAAATCAAAATATCAAAGACAACTATTTGTAAGGGTTTTTACAAAGAACAAAGAAAACATGCCAAGACACCTAGGTAGTTATTTTATATCACCCTTCCTTAATAATATAGTTATTAATATTGTAAAGATATGAATGATATATCTAAATGTCAAATTAGATAGTTGATCCTCGCGAATCCCTTGTCATTTTAGATCTTACTTGTGACTTATGATATGCATTCAGCTTTCATAGGTTGACTATGTTCAAGCGCAATAGTGATATGTTCTCGATGGCCAAGTGTATGTGGGTGAATGATTACTGTTTCAAGTATACACCTTTAAAATTTTGCCTTGTTAAGACTTGGAAGCTTGGTTTTAGCAAAGTGACCTGAACTTCAAGTTTTTACCAATAGCCATGGTGTTTACTGTTGTTGGCAAATTCAGATTGGCCACTTTCCATGTCATGTATAGGACTAATGATCAATAATATTGTGGCATTTATGCTTGAAAATTTGTCACTTATCTCTAATATATCGATAGACAGCTTTTATCATTATATTTATAGTTGTTGGCATAGCAGCTGTCATCTTTTCATGAAGATATTAACTTTTCTCTGTCCATCTTGTCACGCAGGTCTTTGTGGTGTTTTCTACTACTGTATCTTTAGTTCTTGAAGCCATTGCGCAATGGCTACTCAAAGGTATGCTGCGGTTCCCTAAAAAATTGGCTCCTTTTCTCTTTCATTTGGAATATTCAGGGTTTTCCTTTTGTTTATTGGTTTGGCATGATTACATACTCGATTATTTGATTAGCTGGTACTTTACTTCTATTACATAAGTTGTGCATTCAGTATTTCTAAAATTGTTTTTTGTGGTGTCCTTTTTTCTGTCTAGAGAATGTTTTTTGTATGGTTCTGCAATTTATTTTTACTTTAATCAAATGACGGTTTATCGAATTATGTTTCTTTTTTCTTCTTATATGTAAATGAGTAGTCTTATTCTAATCCATCGGCTGCTTTTTTTTTTGTGGCAGATCCTTCCTTGAATATACTCACGTCAGGACCATATGGCCTTATTTTTTCTTCATTTGTACCTTTCTATTTCGACATTCCAGTGTCAACACGATTTCGTGTGTTTAGTCTCAACTTTTCTGACAAGACTTTTATATATTTAGCTGGTCTTCAGGTAATTAAACAAATTGTGGATATGGCCTTTGTTTTGATTTGTTTATTATTATTTTTTGGTTTCTTGAGTTGAGGTACTGGTATATTCATTTTATTTTGTTGCCTTTTTCTTTTTACTTACTATTTATATTTATGCTAAATTTGCTATCTTGCAGCTCCTCTTGTCATCGTGGAAAAGATCTATGCTACCAGGGATCTGTGGTATTCTGGCAGGTTCCTTGTACCGCTCAAATGTGTTCCATACACGTAGAATGAAGGTAGTGCCTAATTTATGCTTTCATTTTATGGCCACTTCAGCTTACATTTTCCTCAATAAGAATTGGCATCCCTGTTCCGTGAAGAACATGTTAAATGGGCTTTCAAAATTGCTAGCATGGTGAAAACAATGAGATTGAAACATCGCATAACTATTGACTGGTGTAATATGATGTTAATGGTGGTTGATTCGAATTTCAGATATGGTTGACAAAATAATAAGTAGGTAAGGTCCATTCAAGGTTGATGATTTAAATGAGATGTCTAAGATTGTTCTGTGACTATGGTTTTCATTTGCTTAAGATGCATGGCCTTTTCAACTTTACACCTTAGCAGGTATTCAAGTTTTTTCATATCTGGTACTATTAGGCAACTTGATTTACATTTTATTTATTTTACTAGTTTAATTTATTTCATGGATTCTTTTATGAACTGTCTGGCAAGTTAAATGTTCAAACATCGCATGCCTGACTAGTTCACTGAGAGTAATGCACTGTACTTGCAATTTCTGGGGCTGAATAAATAGGGAACTTAGGCCTTCATATATAATTATTCTCTTTTTTTGTCCTGTGAAATATTTGTAGGCCTTGGCGTCAAGTTAGCAAGTCTATACCGAAAGTTCATGTACCAGATGAATCTATGCCTGACTAGCTTCTGCAATTTCCATTTTCAGTTACCAGATTTTGTTGCTTACTTCTTCTCAAGACTCTCTTGGCCATCTGTTGGAAACACATCGCCCACGGTATCACCGAGGAACATTCTGGGAAGTGCACCATCGTCCGCTTCTCGCCATATGCAGGCAAGTTTTTTACCATAAAAATTTGGATGAATTTCCCTACGTTACACTCTTTACATTGTTTGTCTTGTGCTGAAGACGTTTAACATCAAACTATAGATGGAAGGATTTGATTTGGATGGAGGAACTTATTAGACAAAAGTATTTGAAACTTGAAACTAAAAAGATAGAGGAACTTATTAGACAAAAGTATTTGAAACTTGAAACTAAAAAGACGTTAATATAATGGGCGCATTTGAATTTATTACATTTCTTCATGTAAGAGGTAAAATTTAGAGTATGAATTCAAAACTACCCCATATAATAAGCATTCAAACAATTGTGAATTTGAAATGTATAGCTTTGAAGTTATTGATGTCAAATAACTAAGTACAAAAGCAACCTAAATGTCTCAAGTTAATTTTTATCAAGTGCAACACAGTCGCTTTTGTATATATAAAAAAGAAGAGTCAATTATGAATTCATAGATCTCTTGTTTCTTGTGCATGCGAGTGTATGACCCCTGTATAAATTGCTATGCCATGTGGCACACAAAGAATCTAATTCTATTGTGGCTGTTCATACCGTGTTGAGCAACCTTTTTGTTTCTTTGGCTTCAGGGAAATTATCCAGCTCCTGCTCCCACGTCATCCATGTTGGAACCACCCGAGGACTCCATTGTTACACTGGTTTCAATGGGATTCGAAAGGAACTCAGCAAGGCAAGCTCTAATACGTGCTGGGAACGACATTAATGCAGCAACCAACATCCTTCTCGACCCACGCACAAGTTGAGCAGCCAAGTAGTTTTGACATTAGAAAACTGGAAGTCGGTTCAACGTAAAAGATGGATATCCTCTAAACTTGGCTTTGAATTGCGAGGCGCTTTCCAAAGCGTGATCATCTTTCTTGAGAAACAGTCGAGACCCGGCAATTATTTTTTCTCCATCAGGGTTCGCTATGCTCTTTTGTTTAGACAATTAAGCATATACTGCTAATGTAGAGACCGGAGGTTGTGTACAGATGCTTGTGATATGCGTTTGTTTAGGTGTTATCGATTCAACTCCGTCAACCGGGCCCTTCCAGAGAATGCATGAAAGCATCCATTCAGTCATTTTCCCCGGATTTCTGTCCGCCAGAAAACTTCATGCTGATTCCTGTCAACGAGATAGAACTTTATTGTCGAGTGACTTGTACGGTTATGACTCCTTGAGTTTTAAAGTAAATAAATCACAACAGCGATGTATAACTTATCATCTTCATGTAAGAAACATAAAATAGTTGAGATATGTAAATAACAGGTTGGAAAATTTCTCACATGTTTTCACGTACACCCAAGTAGCTGGTGTAAACCGTCAATATCATTCAAATGTTTGAAAAGTTCTGTTATACGTTTTCTGTATAAAAATGATTTTGAGTTGATGAAACACTCCATTTTAAAAACCTTTTCGCAGGTAATGTCTTATCAAGTGCAAAAGTAGAACGGTAAATAACCATTTGCAGCTTTCAGCTATTTCATGGCCTTAAAAAAACGCATTTTGTGATCTTGTCTCATCTGTACAATCCTCAACTAGATGGCAGCAATATTGGAAGAGACAAAATACAAAGAACAGCTTCGATGTAACATAAGAGTGACCATCATAAAAAACTAGCAGCAGAGCTTGTATTGCCCAAACTACAAATTTGCTGCGAAAGACTGCAGCTTCAACAGGTCATCACTTGATCGAGAAGACAAATCTTTCTGAGGCATTTAAGTCATAAGGAGAATAGCCTGCTATCCAAAAAGGATGGTGACCGTATTTTACACCTTCTGAAATGTACGAGAAGAAACTCCGTGTAGAAGTCTAACGAATCCCAAGAAGCTGAGCTTCCCATCTGTGTGCCTTATCCAATCCTGCAGAACTACATGAATAGGAACAGATGGACTGAGTCCAAGTTCCTATAAAATACCAGATTAGTGGTTATAAAATTTAGACAGTAGGTGAAAGAGACGCGATAATGAGGATCCTGAACATGTTTTAACCAATCTACTACGCGAAGAAAATCTCAAGTCTCTCAAAATTTTATAACCAGGTGAAAGAGACGCGATAATGAGGATCCTGAACATGTTTTAACCAATCTACTATGCCAAGAAAACCTCAAGTCTCTCAAAATCCACACCTTGAGGCTTGAAGGGTAATAAATGATTTTTTCACTTTAGTTATTGATACATGCATGTCGTACCCTTCACAATTTCAATAGCGATACAATCCTACTCCAGCTTCATAAGAAATTATAATCCTAAGCTCCAGGGTACATGCATTCTAAGAGCTAGTTTTTGTATTTGGAATCTTCTCTAGGGTTTAAGGCCTAATAAAGAGGAGGGAGAGACATACCGTGGCAAGCTCCTCTATCATAATAGGCCGGTTTCCATCTTTCTCAAAGAATTCATAGCCATTACGTGCATTTTGCTCCCAGGTGTTCATTCCTTCCAACTGATGAACACTTATTGCAGCAGCACAGAATTCTTCGAAATCCAACTTTCTATATCGAAGAGAACTCACCTATACAACACATGATGAAACTACACTGATAAGTTATTAATCAAATAATAAAAGAATGTAAAAAAAGAAAGATTTCTAAAACTTTTACCAGGTTTACATAGTCGATGACCCGTGAATCCTTCATTGCATCAGTCGAATACTTTGTAATAGCCTGCAGAGTAATTGATTACATTGGCAAAGAAATAAATTAAAACTAAAAGTTGAAAAGAGAGAGCGAGAATGCTGACAGTTTTGAAACACGTTATAGAGATCAGTCCACTTTTGTTTGGCCCTAATAATGTGAACTGCTCTCGTAGATAGGCTAACTGTTGTATACTCAAAGTTCTTGCAAGAGCCTGCCAAATGGTGAATCAGATAGTATGAAGAGTATGATGAAAACAAGGGGGGATAATTATCTGAAGACAAATAAAAGAACATTCATAGATTATATTCTTTTTGGCAATTTCGGCATCAGGGTAGCGTAGGAAGAATCTATAGAAAAATTATCTACACATTAAGAGATCTTAAATCAAGAACTGCAGATATCTATGAATTGGGGAAGGTAGTGACTGATAAAGATTTAGTATCAAGGAATATATCGATTGTCTGGACATGAACGCATGTGACTGTGATGTAGGCTTCAGACGAGAAAACCAATAATGAGCAAGAACAAGTGCTGCCCTAGAATATTAAAATAAAATCGGATCCATAACCATTTACGATGAACTATAAAAACCATTGTGAAATTTCATGGTTCGACAAGAAAAAATGCCTTTTAGCGAGCAGAGTGACAGAAGAGACCATCATCCATAGCTGAGATAGGCATCTAGCAAGTACGAAATAACATTTAGTGAGTTGAGTTGACTTCGGTGTTCTCCTTTACATGATTTGCTTAGTTTGGTTCGGTCTTAACTTTCATTATGCATACAGATTATTAGTTCCTCTTGTTGTAATTCATCGCAAGGGAAAGGGAAAAAAGTGATCAGGTAAATGTGTGATATCATGCAATGCAATAGACCAGGTTAAATTCTTCTTCTAGTATCATTCAGTACTTGACAGCTAAGATATGCATACCCTTAAAGCCGCCTTTCTCAGAGAAGATGAGCATATGTAAGCTTTTAGAAGCTTATATATTATCATATCCAAAGTGATCTTCACATCTTGATGACCAACCAGCCACGGATGACCTAGGCACAACAATATCATTAGAGTATTTTACAACTTTTATTGATGAACTCGATGAAAAGGTAAGTTAGAGATATCTATATCGTTACATTATTAGATGCAAAATTTTGGTGATCGTGCTGGGCTACAAACCATAAGTTCTATGATCAACCTTATCCAACTACTTACCAAGAGCCTGAGCAGCAGTTAGTCTTTTACGGTAATCTTTGTTCAATAATCCCTTCACAAAATCTACGGCATCAGAAGACAATGAAGGCCATGGAGCTTCATCAAAACTCGGATCAGCCTTTAGAACAGCTCGGAAGATTCCAGATTCTGTTCTCGACCAGAATGGCCTGCTTCCACAGAGAAGAATATAAGCAATGACACCAATACTCCACATATCAGCCTCCGTTCCATACGATCTATGCAAAACTTCAGGTGCCACATAGTAAGCACTTCCAACAATATCATTCAGTCTTTCATCTGCCAAATAATATACACTCACTCACACTGACTTCTATCATAATAAAAGAGGAGACTGAGAGTAAACAAAACCAGACTGAACCTGGCTTTACATAGTCAGAGAGTCCAAAGTCTATGGCCTTCAAAGGGGAATGCTCATCTTTCGAAGTGAAGAGAAAATTCTAGAGCAGCAAGATATATCAAGGTCATTAGAAAGAAGCCATCTGGCAGTTAACATTTCAATGAGACAGATCATGTTTTGGAAAAAAATATGAAAAAGCATTAATTGTACTTGATGAATGTTAGAGAAGGCAATAAAATCTATTAGTGCGATCAACCAGTAAATTCCATGGAAAAATGCATTCTTGACAACTGTTTACCAGACTATCAAGATAATTGTTGAATTTATAAGAATGAATCTTCAGAGTACTCAAAGGGAGTGGAACAAAACAGTACAATGGCAGATATCTGTAGCTTACCTCAGGCTTTAGATCACGGTGAACTACACCTTGAAGATGGCAATATGCAACCACACTTAAAATCTGCACCAACACACTTTTGGCATCGTCTTCTGAGTACTTGCCACCCCTGCTTCAAACAAATGGATCATGACTTATGAGACTTCAAAGCAAGATAGCCCATAGTGCGGATAGAATAAGAAATTATAAGCATACCTAGAAAGTATGTGATCCAGCAACTCTCCTCCTTTGCATAACCTGAAAATGGAATAAAAGAGTTTTACAGGTGAGAAACATGATCTCTAAATATATTGTTTTGTGTAACATGTTAGATCACTCCATGGATATCCGGATTGCATTATTCAAGCCTCTATTCTTATTTAAGAGTTCCCCCCAATTGATTCCTTGGATTTCATGATCAGATTTTGTCATGTCTTTTAGCTGCTAAGGTTGCAACATTCTATAGTTCAAACTTACTCCATCACCACATAGACATTTTCTTCATCCTCATAAGCATCATAGAATAGCACAAGGTTTTTATGTCCTGTTAGCGCACGTAGTATCTTGATTTCTCTTCTGGCATCCTCTACGGCAATGGCTGTCGCCATCTGCACCAAAATATTATCATATTTCATAATAATAACAGCATGACTAACTTTGCATTTATTGAGTAACAATAAACCAAAAGTGCAGTCAGAACTAAAAATCATGATATGATCTTAAAGAAATCAGCAATGGAGCCAATAAACCACAAGATTCCCGTGTAAAATAGTAGATATACCAGCCAAACAATCTAGTAGGGTTAAAATTAGACAAAAACTCAACTTGAAATTTTATAACAATCACAAACTATTAAAACCATTTCTGGCATTCAAATGAAGGCTAATCTCATCAACAGCCACAAACCTAAGCCATAAAAAAACTATAAGCTACATACTCGCCCAATGAGATGCTTCAGACACTTTACAGTTGATTGTAAGATTCATAATATCTCAATCACACACTGAAGATACAGAAAGCAAGGATGTGGTTCACAATAAGCACATTTTTCATATTAAACAGAAAAACTAAATCTAAAACTAACAGAGAGATTAAACAAGATCAGTGACAGATGCAATTCACAATAAGAACATTTTTCACTTAAACAACAAACTACTATCGACTAAGCAAAACCAATTGCAAGGTATAAACTTTGAGCTAATAAACAACTGGACCTTCGATTTAGGGATAATTTTAACAGCCACATCCAGTCCTTTCAAGCTACCCTTCTTTCCCTTAGCTGAACAAGTGTACCCAAAGTGTCCCCTCCCCACCTCTTCACCAAGGTCAAAGTGGCTGGTGAAATTCTTAGAGAACCCAAAATTTTTATCCAACCCAATAATCTCACACTCACTTCCTTCAGGTATAGTAGCTTCATTCGGCTTTATGGAGCCATGCCTTCGAGCCAGCAAAGCTTTAATGTGCTTAGCTGGCGATGGTGGTGGAAATGGGCGCTTAAGAAAGCGCAGAGGAGTTGAAAGGACACTACCGGAATTAGCAGGGGAATCCTTGTAGGTGCTACGAAATGGACTTGGGCTGTAAAACGGGAACTTGGGTGTCTTCCCAGTTGAGGAATTGAGTACAAGATCATTCTTTTCACCTGGATTTATTGGATTTTCAGACAGATTTTGTGGGGTTTCAATGGGTTTTCCATGACAGAGTCCCATGAAATCAAGAACCCAACAGCGAAAGGATTCAAGAAAGTAAATATAATAAAGCCAAAAGGAAGTTCGATAATCTTACAACTTGCGATCACAACATACAGTAAAATTTCAATTTCAAACCATTTGATCGAAGAGAAGAGAATTCCAACAAGGTAGGAGGTCGTCGACAGTTGATCCACTATACTAAAACTTTTACAACTTAGTATAACAGTTCAACAAAGACAGTATCTTTAGGCCTTATCAGCAGAGCCCAGAAGGAGGAACAAGCGAATTTGCAATGATCAATGCAAGATTAACTGATTACAGCTGCATAAATGGGAAGAAAAACATAAGCTATTGGAACCCGAAAAAGCAAGAAACAAGAACAAGAACGGGACCGAGAAAAAGAGCACAAAAGCTAGAAAAGATTATAGCAGAGGCTACAAGAAAAGAGAATTGCAGGGGTAAAAGAGAAAGAAACGCCACCACCTTTCTTGTTCTGCTTTTAGTCTTTCACATTCTCCTTTTTTTTCAAATTTTAATTTTTTCCCATTTTATGTACAAATTCAATACTTTATTTTCGTTGAATTTGATTTGGATGACTTGTGGAGAAACACAAACGCTCATGTTTTGTTCGAGGCGTATTATTAAGCATTAACTGACAATAATGGTGGCGGGGTCAGTTTTTTTGGATACTTCCAGCCTGTTCTTGAGAGAGAGAGAGAGAGAGAGACTAGTTTCTTGAATTAACAAAAAATTTGTGTGCCATTTGAGCTTTGACCACC
Organism: Primulina huaijiensis; assembly: GCF_012295235.1. Taxonomy (NCBI): domain Eukaryota; kingdom Viridiplantae; phylum Streptophyta; class Magnoliopsida; order Lamiales; family Gesneriaceae; genus Primulina; species Primulina huaijiensis. Next base: position 4,356,976 of record NC_133322.1, read on the forward strand.
TTTCTTGGGGTTTTGAACTTTGAGTTTCTCCTTTGGTAATCCTAAACAAAATTAATATAATTTCATGAACAAAAGCTCATGAATTTATCAGAATACATAGGATGTACTCATGTATAAGTTCATACAAAGTTTACTTGACATTCATGCATTTCATGATAAACATTTTTCACATTTTGCATAGATTAAATTTAATCAAGAAATCTATAAGATCGAATCATATATGTGTCGGATTTTTCTATGTCATACCCGGATTATTTTTCAACTTATGATATGAAATTTTAAGTTTTAGATCATCAACATGTGAGCCAATTTTCATTAAAATACAAAAGACTCGAATAATCTAATGATATTAAGATATACAGAAAGTTACTAACAATAGAACATAGACTAACCTCGTATGAGTTGGATACACTTGATGCGATATTTGTAAAGATCCATGACTGATTTTTTTTTCTACTTATTCCATATATATTGATTCGATATTTGTAAAGATTGATGATTGATATTTTTGTCTACTTATTCCATATATATTTCATGTATGGATTGTAATGAAAATATTATGAAATTTTTTAAAAACCAACAAATTATCATTTGGTTATTGATTGACATTAACAATTACCTGTAAACCATAATCATATGTTGGAACTATGCAAAAGAGGGGGATGGGAAAAAGAGCTTTGACTATACATTTCAATGACAAGGATAAATCAAATTTATTAACTACAAACTGTGAAAAATAATAGGCTTTTTATTTGAAGATTGGTTCTTTAAAAATTCATTTTGTTGATCATAACTTTATATTAATAAAATATCATAAAATAATTAAGAATAAATTATATAAAATGCTATCGAATTTGAGTAATTGCCATAAGTGAGCTTTCAAGGTCGAATGACCTTAGGATTTAAATAACACAAGAGTATTTACAATCTTTGGAAAAATTGATTTTTCAATTTTTTTTTATTTTAAAAACCAATTTTTTGTGTTAATCCTTAATTTAATTCAAATCCAGAAATTGGTCTCATTCTTATTCCTATTTTTCGAAGGCAAAAAATTGTGTGAGACGGTCTCACGGGTCGTATTTTGTGAGACGGATATCTTATTTGGGTCATACATGAAAAAATATTACTTTTTATACTAAGAGTATTATTTTTTATTGTGAATATCGGTAGGATTGACCCGTCTAACATATAAAGATTCGTGAGACCGTCTCACAAGAGACCTACTCTTTTTCGAATATATGAAATAATAATCTTTTGCAAACATTCGTTTGGGACTATATCGTAAAGCCATCAAACGATATTTGGCTCGGATTCAAATCTTACGAATTCATGAAAAATATAGGTGTTTTGTCTTTGAAACATAAAGATTCACATCTAATATAGGCCAATAAAAGAAGATAAATCAATATGTTGACTTATAATATCGAAACAGAAAAATTGGAATGGACTTTATTCGACTTTGTTACTTTTAATAAAGCAAATTTAAATTCTCGTCGTATGTCGCCTTTAATCGAATATTCACAAAAAAAAGTGTGACATATAAAACCTTAAAATCATTTTTTATGAAATATAAAATATATATTTTTCAAAATATATGCCATTCAATTATATTAAAAAACTTTCGGAACCTTTCAATGAAATTCATTGAATCGAAGGATTCGAGAGGATTTGATTTCAAATTCATGTCTCACAATTGTATTCATTTGGTTCAAAATAGAATGAATGATTTGAAATATCTTATGTTACTTAAGTACATTTTTTTACTTCAATTTCAAATTAATTTTTCAACCTGATCATTTAAAATTCATAGATTTCATATGTTGAGCGTCTCTTGTTGTTCGCCCCAAGAACTCCCTTGAGATGTTCACGCAAATATCTAGTAAAAAATGAGTAAGTATCTTATGAGACGGTCTCACGAATATTTATCTTTGGGACATGTCATATCTATTGATATTCACGATAAAAAGTAATATTCTTAGCATAAAAAGTAATATTTTTTCATGGATGACCCAAATAAGATATCTGTCTCACAAAATACGACTCGTGAGACCGTCTCACACAAATTTTTGTCAATAAAAAATTAAATATGAAATGCAACTCCATAAGATGTTCGCGCCAAAATCATAACATTAAATGTAAATTACTTTAATATAATTATATTTCATATACAAATCTATTATATACAAATATAAAATTATATTTTATACAAAAATTTATTTTACGTGCAGATACCGTGTGCATATACTTACTACCATATTTTACTAACGAAAGTCGTTGAAATAATGATGGTAATATTTGAANTATAAAATTTATTTAAACACACATACACTTCATCCAGTTATAAATTAATTTTATAAAATAATAGATTATTAATCCATTGATTTAATTAATATCTTTTTAGATTAGTTGAGTTTATTTCACTATCTTGGAGATCAGAGGCGGTGTAAGTATAAATTGATACGACGTGCCATCACACTTCATAATTAACAATAAATAAGTTTCAACAACCACGACTTCTACTTTACTAGTCTAATTTATTTATTTTTTAGATTTAGGTTAATATATTTTAATAAATAAATAAAATTCTAATTTTAATTTTGTAAGTTGATATTTTTTGAATTTTAATCATGTGATTAACTAAAATTTTGTTTTCATTCACTAATTTTAATTTTTTTAATTATTACCAGAAACTACTAAATCCATCGAATATTATTTATTTGATATTGATGGCCACCTACATAGCTGACATGTGGATATAATAAAATTTATGTTGCACACATTAAAATTCATCTAACCAACTATAATGAGTATGATAAAGCAAAATGTGACTCAGTATTTCAAAATAAGAAGAAAAAACTTGTCATTTTTTATTTTATTTATGTGTGCAATATATATTTTGTTTTCGTTACATGATCTACGTAGGAGAGTATTGCTGTCAAATAAATAATATTCGATTGATTTAGTGGTTTCAGATAAAAAAATTCAAGTTGATGAATGAAAATCATACTAAATTGATATTTACAAAACTAAAATCCAAAACAGATCAAATTTATACAGAAATAAAATCGTAAAACAAATACAATGCTTCATTGAACATTAGAGTATAAGTAGAGAAGCAAAGGCATGATAAAAAGAACCAACATGGGCGGGAGAGACAATCGATCATTTATATAATTTTTTTTTTTTTTTAAAAAAAAAATCAGATCTACGGCATTCGTCCAAAATCCACACGACCGACCACAACCACTTTATTTTCTTAATACCATCAATTATTGTAACAGTTACGATGAATATATTCTAATATTATAAATCAAATCAAAACAAATTAAAAATATTCGAGAGATTTATGTGGTTGGAGATGTGCATACATCCATGAAAGCATCAGAAAATTTTCATTATTTGAAAATGTGTGAATCTGCTGTCGTTATCTGAGTAAACATTTGAATAATGCGATAAACTCGTCCGACAAAATATTATAAGAAGAATTGATCTCATGATTATTGATCAAACACTGGTCTAATTCATCAACTAAGACATCGTTGAGAGCGGAAAAATTTCATTATTAATTTAGACAAAAACTTGTATGAGACGGTCTCACGGGTCATATTTTGTGAGACGGATCTTTATTTGGGTCATCCATGAAAAAGTATTACTTTTTATGCTAATAGTATTACTTTTTGTTGTGAATATCGATAGGGTTGACCCGTCTCACAGATTAGGATCCGTGAGACGATCTCACATAAGAATCACCCATTAAATTAATTGAAGTTGCATCATCTTTATTTATACGACCCTAGATTAGGTATATAGAAATATTTAATACCAAAATATTCTTACACCACTCAAACCTTCGCACCCCCAACAAATATATATGATTCTATAATATAATGGGGAGCCCGATAACTATTTTTATTTATTTATTTTGTCATTAATTATGATTGTGCCTAAATATCTTAAAATTCATTTAATCTTGACGTGATAGGCATATTATTATAAGTTCTTGACGTAGTATAATTTAAAAAAAAATTTTATACTAGACGTTACTTTTTCTCTTGACGGACCTAGATGTTTTAAGAAATGAGTGAGAGATATACGACATATTTTGATCGTTTTTCAGTAAAAACAAATGTAGAATTTGATATCTATTCTATTTTATTAAAGTTGAGGACATGATAGAAATCTTCAAGTACACCAAAATATGTAATCATTATATACAAATTCACCAAAATTATTTTCTAACAAAACTGTAGTGTAATCTCTCACTATTTCTTATAATTACATTTTAATATATATATAAATATAAATATATATA
>NC_133322.1:4361509-4377387 GCF_012295235.1 Primulina huaijiensis
ATATAAACGAGTTTATAAAATCAATTTTGCTCAAATTTTAAATTACAAATAAAAAATTTTGGAACCAGATTCGAGTTCATGTGTTAAATACAAAGGAAAAGTTCAAAGTAGGTTTATGTTCTTACATGCTAGGAACTTTAGTCTCTCTTTACCTATCTACCTCGATATGTAATTATATTTTAAAATCGATAAAACGAAAGAAAAATGTAATTTTACATTCACATATTTGTTTGCGATTTTGATTTTATATGATATAAAATATCAATTTAGTCCTTAGGTCAATGCTGCTCGGTGCCATATATATCAGAACCATGTTGTCAATATGATCGAAATTGTGAAAAAAAAAAAGAAGAAAAGAAACATAATAAACTAAATATGAAAATTGTAAGACATAGAATATCAAAATCGCAAAGAGACATATATATATAAAAAAAAAGTATTTCCTAAAAATAAAAGAGCAAATACATTTCTACTAAGTTGTCAAGACATAGCATGGTTACTTGCAACAACTATATTTGTATCAAAAGTCCAAATTCCAATTAAATATCCCAAAGCGCAAATATTAAATTACTACAAATTTCACTCGATTCTTCAAAAGCTTTATTCCATTTTTGCCTTTTATATTTTATTTTTATAAGTTTTTTTTTTTTTTAATCACGATGGATCTTGTAATAATAGACAAATAAAATTTTATTCTCAGATACCTTCTATCCTCCATATCTTCTTCTTCTTCTTTTTTTCCATAGAATAAAGATGAATTAAAAAGAGATATAAAAGGTTGTCTGGATATATTCTCGGACAAATGATTTGATTCGCACACATGTATGTATACATGTAAAATACACATATTTACATATAATAATTATTCATACTTATAAAATGTTGCCTTTGTGTACGATTTTCCTATAAATTCTTGTAATGACTTTTTTATTGTGAGGTTGGGAGCAATCATCCTATCATACATAATTTTTTCGTAATAAATTGATAGAGATTTGTCAAACCCGACAATGACGACATTTAAAAATAATAATAATAACAACGACAGTTATAATAATAATAATAATAATAATAATAATAATAATAATAATAATATGGGACTTCAATAAAATGCTGAATAAACTTATTATATTTAACAACATTTAACAAACTATATGAAAATGAGTAATCAATTATTACAAAAATAAAAGAATTAGGTTAACTGATGAAATCAGTCACCTAAGTTCAATTTAATTACTTTTTCACTTATTTAATTTAACTTTTACACGCTGCTATATAAAACGAGTTCTGTTTGACTTAATTTTTGTAGTCAATTTAACTAATAAAATAATGTTAAAAACATTCTAAATTTTATCATGATTAATTTTTTTTTAAAACAATAATGATGTAATTCAAATTTTTTTCCGTACGACGACTCATACATCACATTTCAGATACCCTTCCAAGAAGAATAATCGTTCATTCAAAACTATCGTCCTTCTAATAATTACACAAACTTCCCATTAAAAATACATAAAACATGATATTTTACTACAAAAGAAAAAATGTTTCACGTTATATAAAAAAAATTATAGCGAGTGATATCTCAAGCTAGACGAGTTAAACATTTTCACGAATTCATATGTTCCAACCACCCATCCAATAAAGACAATGATGATTCAATATTCGGAACACATAAATTTTACTTTTACTTTTACCATCATTATGTGATTTTTAGGTGGCCTCCATAAACATAATGGACATGGAGAATCCTCTAGCTTGGTTAATGGTGGGGGACTGCAAAAATGGACCACCATTAATTTAGGGTTTTATGGTCATTGAAAATCTTGCCCCCTTAATTTATGCAACTTAATTGAGGGTCTCTTGTTAGTGTAATGATTCGGCATTATTGATCATAAATAATTTGTACCATATATCGGTTATCGAGTTTTGAATGTTTTCGGGAAAATAACATATTGATCCGATAGTGTTGACATGACATCGACGCGACATTGTTTGCCTGCAAATACTTTATCGACATTCTAGCTGAAAAAATAATTAATATAATAAAAAATATGTGGACAATTACTTAATTTATAACATAGATGATCAAAATCGTCATATATATATATATATATACAGTTTTGTGCTCACCTAGTGGATGTACAAACATATATAGTGTGTGATGAGCACGATTGATGGACATCATATCAAAATTATATATATATTGAAATTATTAATTTTCTAATATTTTTTTCATATATATATTAGCTATTTCAATATTTGTACTAAGATATATTATTATTATTTCTTTGAGATAGTTGATATTTACACTTCATTTGTTGTCATTTGTATTCAATTTATAAATAAATTTGACATATATTTTATATTGAAGCGGAGCGTAGATAATACAAAATAGTTTTAAATATATTTAACCTATATAATCTGCTACATTTTTAACTTTATTATAGTTCAATATACATATGGTTTGCGTCATTCTCATACATGTGAAATTAAAATATTAAATGGACCAAGTTTTAGGATGGGCCGGCCCAAATCAAAAATATTTTTGAAGTTATTTCTCTCGCTACATAGCCATGTGTCTCATATTTAACACAAAATAATTGCTCAAAATATATAATCCATATTTTAAAATATATATCTTTAATATGTTTATTATATATAATATAATAGCTTAACACCCTAAAATAATCATTCATGATCATAGTATAATTTTGAATTTGTCTAAAATACTATTTAGTGCAATATAATTGGTTAATTACATGCATGAACACTTATTTTTTGTTAATAAAATAACATTAATATTTTGATTCTGGAAAAAATTAAAATGTTTTGTGATATTTGATCTTCAATGTAAACATCATTTATATCAAAATAATTTTAAAATATAAATATATTAGGTTCATGACATACATAATATTCGTGTATTATGTTACACACATAATACTTGTGCATCAACGGTTAGTATGTATAAGCGGAATGAATTTTTTTGAAAAATATGTGCATTGAAATATTACAATGTGTCAAATATTTAATACAGGATAATTGCATTTTTAAAACATAACACAAGATAATTGTCAGATTAGTCAAAATATAAATATAAATCCCGCATCATATTTTTTTTGAAGTAATTATGATTGAAGTATAATTAGCCGCTAATCCTACGATTTGATACAAATCCCTTATTTGATTTTGATGATAATTAATAGTATATTGATGTAATTATCGGGCAACAATTATCCATATTAGAACAACAATTGAAACTTGATGTTTTGAGTGTTATACGATTTAATATATTATGATCATCATCGATATAATAATAATAATAAAGTATCGCTTTAAAATATTATATATATTTAATATATAAAATAAAAATAATATTTTTTAAAATAAAACAACGATGAGAGCTTAGCCCGCCATGCAACACCCGACAATTCCTTGAATGCGTGCCGCCAATTGTCGGCTGCGTGAGCTTGTTGCCCGACCACAGCTCCGGTAGGTCTCCTAACCCTCACTTTATGTCAATTCGGGAGCCATTTTTTTTTGTTTATTTTACTTTTTTGCTAATTGTATATTAAAGCCCTTAACAAAACGAACATCAATAAATTTTTTTTTTTTATGGAAATGAAGAAGGGGTTTGTTACATTAATATTATGGGTAACTGCAATTTCTTGTTCTCTATGTTTGTCGATTTTTTTACGTTGTTAAACTACAGTTTTAGTCTGTTATATTTATTTTTAGTCATTTTTCCAACATGACATCAATGTATCTCTGACATATATAATTTCACATCAACACTCATGATGAAAAATAACTGAAATTTCCAAAATTCAAAAGTCAATCGACTAAGATTGAACTTTGAAAATATAGAAGATTAAAATCACAAAGAGATATACACGTATGACAAAAAATGCAATTTTTTTTCAATATTTTGTTCAGAAACAAGTTTTATAAAAAAAATCAGACAGTTTCGCTTATATACAATTTTGATTCTCTATATTATCAAATTTTACTTTTAATCATGCATGTAGTAGTTACAAATCTTTTCAATTATCTAAAATTTAGATAAACCTTGATCGTAATAACAAATTCAAACACACCAAAAACTCATTCATGAAAATGAATCAAACCTTCTCCTCCTCTTCAAATTTCCTCCATCGTCACGATTAACCGAACTCATGAAAACCAATCTTTCCAGCTCATCTCTCAGAAACAAACAAGATTCATCCATCGAATTCTTCTCCCCTTTCAAAATTATCACATTTTTTATTCTCCCTCCTAAAGTCACCATTTCAGCCCTCAAAGGGATCAGATTCATCGACTTAATTATGCCGATCAATTCGGGTATGAGATCAACACGATCTTCGCAGCAAAGGGATGCTCTAACTACCGATTTTCCATGGAAATTGTCGTCGTGTGTGACTGCGACTTCATCTGATTCAGAAGGCATTGTTTGATCAAACTGCATGATTTGTGAGGTTTGATGGTTTAGTTCTTTCACGCGTTGAACTACGTGAGCTAGCAGTGAAGCTTTGTCTGTCTGCAACGGTCAGATAATTAATATGAATTAATCTCGCAAAAATATGATTTTTGTAAAGTTAGACTACTTTTTTCAAAAAGAATGAATGATCATGAGCTTTCATCTTTAATTTGTGATAAAAAAAATTTCAAAAGTTTAATTTCTTTTTATGTTTAGAAACTTGCAGTAATGTTTTCTGTTCGTACCCCAAAAAAAAAAATCATGATAAATTTTATTAATTGAAAATAATTTTAAGTACTCTCCAAAGGGTTCAAGGACAACAATTTCTTGATTCAAATGATCATACTGTGAACTCGTGAGTTCAAATCATATAAAAATATGTGAGAACCAAGATTTAAAAACCAAAGGCAATAAATCCATTAACTAACCAAAATCCGCATCTCATTTATAAAAATCATCCAAAATAAATCTTGTCAAGATCGAAACTTGCAAGCATAAAAACAAAACCCGTCACAATTTTTTAAAGAAAAAACTTGATAAAAACTTTCCAAAACTTGAAATGATAAATTTGACTTACTTTAGAACTACAAGGAAGAATATCTCTCAGCCTATCAAGATGAGAATTAATCCTCTTCCTACGTTTCCTCTCAGCTTCTCTGTGATTCTCAGCAGCAGCCAGACCTCGGGCCTGATCAGGTCTATCGACAAGTTCCGGCACTTCCGATGAGCAACAAAGGCTCTGCGTCGCTGGAAAACAGTAACTCAAACCATTTTCAGACAAGAACCGATGAAGGGCCGAGATCTCCTGCGAGTTTCTCTGCTGCATGATGAAAGTTTTTTGGGGATTAATCGATTATTAATTAGGGTTTGGTGGTGGAAGTTTTCCACGACTCATGCTCGTTTTAGTATTTTTTTTCCCGACTGTTTGCTTCGCTTTTTTAATTTTAATTATTTAACGTAATCATTTGTGTCGGGCATGCGTTGCGGTGCAACTTTTTAATAGCTTTATCTTGATATTAGAACATTTTAGTTCAAATCTATAATATATCGATTATTGACATTCCGAGTTTAAATATCTAAAAACCCAGTTAAATCACTCAAACTTTAAACTAATATAATGCTAATCGCATGAATTATATTGTTATCGCTATAATCTCATGTATTGTGTGAAGTTAGATATTAGAAAACCCAGTTAAATCACTCAACAAGATAGTTTTGATTTCTCATTATGGATGAGCAAAATTGTCTACAAGAAATACAACCTATCACGACATACCACACGTTGAACGTCGTCTTATGGTACCATTTGGTGACGCATAATGTGTAAGAATATGATTTATTATTATTAATTATTAGTATTATATTTATTATCTATTATGGAGTTCAAAACATTGACAAACATGAGCTCAAAATATTGAAAATACAAGAGTTCAAAACATTGAAAATACAAGAGTTCAAAACATTGAAAAACAATTGTGCCCAAATTTTTGACTAAAATAATTAAAATATTTTAAAGCATGCATTAAATTATAAGAATTATTCTCCAATCTTTTTTAATTATTCTCCAATCTTACCTATAAATAGATGTTTTGAGAATGAGGGAAGACACACCATAAACCTCTCAAACTAGAGCATGAATGAAGCTTGGACACCATCAACATTTTCTTGAGTGATATTTTCGAGCTAGAAATTCTGTTCATTTTCGAGAGAAACTTCCAAACCAACGGTTTATACAAATCTAATCTCCACCGTTCATATTACACTTTCATATGTTTTAAACATCATATCAAAATTTCAGCCTTATCCATACGGTCAAATTTTGTGAAACAATTGGGCAAGAAAACTGCTCGGATTTCAACCGAGTTTAGCTAATTTACGGATTTTCGGATGATAAATTCCAGCTTGTTTCTTCCGTAATTTTGGAGCACCTTTTCTGTAAGTGGGCTTATGTTTTAAAGTATTTAAGTATGTTTTCGAAAAATCGATCGACATGATATATTCCTTCGATTTGATATATGAATATTTCGTTTCGATAAATTGTTAAGCATGTTTAAATCAATTTCAAATGCATGTTCCTTTCGTTTCAAAATTATGTTGCTTTCGTTTCATGTTATATTCTAATATATATTCTTAAACATCAATTTGGTGTATTCTAAGAATTATGTTTAAATGCACTGTTATGATTCAAGTTAGAAATAATAAAAAAGAAAATTTTCCTAAAACATGATAAGATATGACAAGTTTATGGCCATGATGCGGTAGGTAATAATAACCGATATATGGCCTCACCCCTTAGAGGAATTACATATAGGGGACTGATCAGTAACACCATGTATAATAAGATGAAATAACAGTGCAATATGAATAATATATGATATGTCTATATGCATATGAGAAGTTATGTTCATTGTTAATATCATGTCCTATTTTGTTATGAATTATTATTGTGACATGAAATTCATTTAATATTTACATAAATATTGTATATCATTTTGTCTATTTATTGTTCCGACATTTGTTGAGACACGGAAAATTTCGAATTGTTAAGATCTATATATGTATATCCTTGTGTTATTGTGATCGATCGTCCTCCACTTGCTGATTATTTCACAAAATACTCACCCTTACACCTCTCACTCCCAGATAAGAATGAAAAACAAGTTGAAGAAGAAGAGCAAATATATTTCTGGAGATGGTAACAAGGTTTCAGTTGATCAAGACATACTTTGGAATTTGGTTATCTTTTATTTTTACGTTGTTCACTTCCGCACTCGTTTGTTAAGTTGATTACGTTGTAAAGACAATGTATGTTTTATGAAAAAGACTGGTTTGGTTGTACACTGTACTACGAGGCTTGTTGATTTACGATTGAATAATTGTAAAACAACGCCGGATGTCAACTCACCCCGGTATTGGGACGTGACATAATGTGCTTAGCGTTGCTCAAATAGCGAATCGTGTGCGTTCATTTTTCCATCTTTATTTTGGATTATTTTGCTATTAGACAAAGCTAACGCGTCACGAAATGTAAGCATTTGACGACATAGAACGCACTCAATGTCGCTGATACGTAGCGGGAAATTTTCCCTCCAACGTTCTGGGTCTTTTGGCAACATTAGAGCAATTCGAGAACGAAGTTGTAATATGAGGAGGCACTGGAAGCAACTCGATGGGTTGCGAAATAAAGATGCACCAAAGAGAAAGCCATATAAGGGAGTAAGCCAAGATGATTGTGATTTTCTTTGTGATTAATTTGGAAAGAAGAAACAAATGGTTAGTAATAATTAGATTAGTTGATAAATATTTATTATTACTTTCACTAATATTATTCTTTATTTTTGTAGGAAAAATCCGAGACAAATAATTGATTTTGTAGACCACTTGAAGGCGCTCATGGATCGAAGACTTTGGTTCAACATTATCACGCTGCTGTAAGTTTTGTTATAAAATAATATTTATTTTTACATTTTATATGATAATAATTGTTTTATTTTTTAAGGCCAATCCTGTGTGACGGGAGAGCTTACGAGCGTGATCGACACCTTTGAGCAATTGTTTCACAAAGGAGGAAAATGGAAGAATGATTGGGCAACACAAAAATATGTAAGTATCTTTTACTATTTTTTTAGGGGAGTCATGAATACTAATTGTTTTGTTTGTGACATATCAATTTTTCCATCTCGATGTATATGTGTCTTGGTTTTCTTATGTTTATTGGTGTATATATTTTCTGGGTTTTGTTATTAGTGATTTTGAGTGTCATTCCTCCGAATAGTTGGTTTATTTTATGCTTTTGGAATTTTTGGCATGGACAAGCTTCTTTGCTTGGATCAAAGAGAATAGTAGATGAAATAAGTTGCTGATTTTGGTGAATATTGGATTTTGGACGTCAAAATGCTTTATAGTTTAGTTTTAGAGTGAGCATATCTTCTTTTTTTCCATTATACTTTTAGTAACAATGATTTTTTTAAATACTAATAATTTAAAATCTTTTAAGGCTGAAATGGTGGAAGTTCGCTCGACTCAGTCAGATGGTGAAGTGTCTGTCTCTACTATTGATAATGTGCATCAGCCCAAATATGTTAATATCATGACGCAAGTCTTAGGCTCACGATCTCGCTATGTTAAGGGTTTATGTCCATTACCTAAACTATTTATAGTGGGTGGTCCTAAGGCCACAAACATCAGCTCAAAGCATAATGATGATGGTGAACAAATTATGCTCTGCAATAAATGATCGATGAGCAAAAACAGACTATATGTGAGCATCAACAGACTATAGGTGAGCAACAACAAAAATTTGATATATTATTGCAACACTTGCAACAGGTCATTCCTGGTTTCTCTTTCCAGCCTCGACCGACAGGCTCTTCGAGTTGATCTCCTCCATCACTTCCCTCGCCTCCAGCAACGACTATGTAGTTTTTTTTGTTTTTTTTTTTTATTTTGCAACATTATATAATTAGTGTAGTGATTTTGTTTTTGGACATTATTTGATTAGTTTGTTTATCTTTTTGAAAAAATTTTGAGCACATTTGTTGAATTTTGCTATATATAATTATTTTATTTGATATTCATTTTTAATAGACAAAAATAATATTAATGACACATTTTGGCAATGCATTTATAGTGTCGGCAAATGAGGATGAATAAAAAATAAAAAAAATTGGTAACGCTAAGGGATTCACCAAATGTCTAATATATTTGGTGATGAGGTTTTTGCGTTGCCAAATAATTACAATAATATAGGAAAATTGAATTGAAAAATACATTTATCGACCCAAGGAAGGCGTCGCCACATGATAATACCTTTTGGCGACGTGTAGGATCAGTGTCGCGAAATGCGTACACTGTTAGTGGCGTTTTACTTTCCACGTCGCCAAAGGCCGATTGACATTTGCCTACAAACAATTTGCGACGCAACTCGGCGACGAGCTAAATATTCGACAGCGTGTTTTACTTACATTTTTCTACGTTGGTCAATGTCGCCAAATGTAAAATTTCTTGTAGAAGTCAAAATTATGTTATAGTTGATATGTATATATATATACACAAAACACATTTTTGAGTTCAAAATCAACAACAATTTATTAAAAAACTAATATGTCTTCACAAAAAAATCAATCATTATCATAGTTTTTTTCAATTAAATAACATGTGGTTGTGTTTAATAAAGAATTTACATTGACTGTACCATAATTACTTCTATTTTTATATCATATTTGAATAATATTTTATTCTTAAAGAAGAAGATAGAGGGCATATGCATGCAAGAGTAGGGAGTTGGGGATGAGAGAACGCAAACATATATACAGTGCCCTGCAACTTTAATTTTGGGAAAATTGCCCAAAATTATAAAATAGTTTTAGAAAAATTGTTGATAAAATAATAATGTGTGCAATTTTAAAAGGTTATGGTATTTTTCCACATCAAAATTTAGGGGCCATCCTTGCTTCGATAGATATTAGGATCAACCAACAAGGAGCAAGCCTTGGATTTTATTAATTTACATAATTAATTTTAGAAAAATGTTAAATATAAAATAATATTATCAGAAATTAATAAAATTTAAAGTATAAATAATATATATATATATATCTTTCAAATAATTAAATAAAATTTTAATTATTTATTAAAATAATTAAAATATTCACTTTTTATTTAAAAAATATCAAATAATCAATTTAATCTTAAAAGTATTTTTAAACCATAACCTTATTTTAAAATCATTAACTTAATTTTATATAACCATTATTTATATTTAAACAAATGAAAAAATAAAAAAAAAACCCCTTCATCTCGAAAACTAGGTCGTGATGTTTTATCAGTGCTATCAATGAAAGGATATATTTTTATTAATTTTAGTAATTCAAAAAATAAATTTATCAGTGCTAAGTTAATTAATAAATAAGAAGAAATAGAACATAAATTACTATTGACTAAATAGGAATAATATAACTATCATGATTTTTACTGTATTACAATTCGTTTTTTTTTTTTAATATTATTGAATATAATGTGTATGAATAAAGAGTCAAATTATTCATAAACAAATAATTCACAAGCTTTAAATTTTCTTTTAAAGCAGATAAATGAGAACCAAAAAAAAATAAACAATTAATTCATTCATTCGTTCAGTTAACTATTTAAATTTAAATTCAATTTAAATTAGCTAACGAATTGTCCCAAAAAATGAACAAAATCATTTAATGAAATGCACGTATACTAAAGTCTTAACTGTGTAAATTAATAAATTGCCGTCGCTATTCTTTGATGTTTGCTGATTAAATTTTGATGTTTGCTGATCAAACTCTAGAACTTACGTACGTCATAACCTAAAAATCAAGATATTTTAGAGATATCAATATAAGTTGGCAGGACGAGCCAACCCACAACCTATCGTGGGTTGAGATATTGTCAATTCAATCAACCTATTTGATACCACCGTCAGAAGCCACTATTTGGCGGGGCTGGACAGGCTTGCTACTCATTTGAGCAGGGTAAAAAATTATCAATCTAAATCGAACCTGTCTATTTAGCGATATGATTATAATATAACATTCAGAAACTGATATATGAACGTAAAAATTCATGATGGAAATTACTCGACTGAATTTGATAAATTATGTATCAAAACTATAAGTTTTGTGAGTTCAAATTCAAAATAAAACAGAACTTCAGGTTCTAATTGTTGATATAAAAAAATAAAATATATATTTTAATATAAATGATTTTTAGGGGTGTCAAAATCAGACACGACCCACCAATCCGATACGATTCAATCCGAAAAAAATCAGGTTTGGATTTAGGGTTTTCTGGTTCGGGTCAGATCGGGTTGGACCCGATAGCTGACCCGAAAAAAATATCGGGTTGGGTTGGGTTCAACCCGAGTTGACCCGAAAATTTTAAATTTTTTTATTAAAAATATAATTAATAAATATTGCATATATTTTTATATATTGTTTGTCTGCAAAAATATTTATTGTATATTTATATCATAAATTTGCATAATTTAATATTTATTTTGAATATTTTTTATTTTCTAAACAATTGTTTATTTGATTTAGTAAATATATTTTATTTTCCTACGATTAGATTTTCAAATTTAAATCATATATACGAGGGAGATTTTGTTATTATGGATTTAAATTAAAATATTATTATTATTTTTTTAATTTTATTTAATTTTCTTAAAAAAGATTTAAAAAAATTGAAATCGGGTTGATTCGGGTTCAAGTTAGGGTTGAGTGTTTTCGGATTGGCTCAAGTTCGAGTTGAATTCAAATTGAGCAATATTTGAATAATACTTTTGTTCAACCCGATCTAACTCGCTCTACCCATCCGAATTGAATCCTTTTGTTTTTTTAGCTAGTTTGGTAGGAGTTGGGCGGCTGTTAATATATATATAGTTAGTTTGGATAGGAGTTGGGCGGCGGAAAACAAATATTGGGTCAGTTGTTTCGTTTTGAAACGAACCAACAATAAATTCTTGAAACAAAAGTGGCGAATCTGCTAATCCTCACTAATTGCCATCCAGAAGAATCGGCCATGATGGAGAGTGGAATCCACGGGACTCACGCGATGGAGCCGTGGCTCCATCTTGAAAACAAAGTAGTGATGGTGACCGGAGCGTCATCTGGGCTTGGCCGGGACTTCTGCTTAGACTTAGCCAAAGCTGGCTGCAAAATCTTGGCCGCTGCTCGTCGAATTGATCGGCTGCATTCACTCTGCGACGAGATTAACAAGATGGCCAGTTCGAATGATTATGGACCAGCTGCAGTGGCTATTGAACTTGACGTCGGCGCTAGTGGGTCCGTTATCGAGGCTTCGGTCCAGAAGGCTTGGGATGCGTTTGGAAGAATCGACGCTTTGATCAACAATGCTGGTGTTAGAGGTAAAGTACAGTTGTGTCGTTTGAGGAAATTTGAATGGTTTAAATTTATTTTTTAGGTGTTTTATTGGGTGGTTTTCGTGGCGTCCGAGTTGGGTTCATCTAGTCCAATCTTGTTTCCTTGCTGTTTCTTGTTTCTTGTTTCTTTTAATATGTGATCTTGATGGAGTTTTGAGCAGATATTTTCATAAACAGTGTTGCATTTCCCACTTTGGTTCAATCTTGTTTCCTTGCTGTTTCTTGTTTCTTTTTTAATATGTGATCTTGATGGAGTTTTGAGCAGATATTTTCACAAACAGTGTTGCATTTCCCACTTTGGTTTCCCAAGAAATTAATAGGAAACTTGAGCGCTCACGAATTTAGAAGGTTACACGTAGAAAACTTGCTTTTACGTGGGAAACATGACAGCTGTAAAGTTGCGATTTTCGGTTTGAGTTCTCTTCCTGAGTTACATGCTTTTGACATTAGTGCTCTCTTTGTGAGTCTACGCAGTGGAAGAGGTTACCTGGAAAAGGACTGCCGTCGGAAGAGTATCGATAGATGGCCTGTATGGACATTAATGCTGGGTTAACTTGCACTCACTTGATATTGATAGATGAATAAAAGCCACTTATAATAGGACACCATGACAGTCAGCATCACAAAGGGCATGCATTGCTGTGATCACATTTTGGCTCCGCAACCTGAGGAGTAGCTAATAAGTGTTAGGTAGTTTTTTCAGATGCTGGTAAACCGTTTTTGCCAGCATCCATGGTTGTCACTATATCAACAATTGATCTAGCCATGTGGCCAGACCTTAAACCATCGATGCTAGTGAAAGCGTAAATAGTTTGGGAAGCATATATTGGATTATGTTTGATTTTAGCATGTAATCTTTTAGAGTGCTTGCTTCACTTCAATAAATCACTTGTCTCACTTTGCCACTTGTTCTAGGCTATGTGATACTTGTGAGCCTCATTGCATTTGGCTCTTCTAGACTGGTCAAACCTACAAAAAGTCAACGACACGAATTTTATCATACGCGTGTCGTATTCGCGTCCAATACATCAGAGAAAGAAAACATAGGAGTATCCGTGCTACATAGGTTCTAAGTGAAAATTGAAGTAGTTTATGGTGAATATCCAAATGTATTTAGCTTACTGCCGCTGTTCTTTATTTCATCATCACCATTATCAGTGATTAGAGAACATGAATCAAAGAATTTTGATATGCTTCAAGTTACTATATTTTGTGGCGAAACAATATTTAATTTGAAGGGATAAAGTTTTCCCTTAAATATTAATCCGATATGAATAACTAACCCTTTGCAAATTTTTTTGTAATATTTCTGTCATTATTTGTTAAGCTAAATACTCACACTTTGATGCGGCATGAGCAGCGTGGAACAAAGAATTATCTCTGGCTGCTGTAAATGACAGTTTCGTCTTCTCTTGATAGCCATTAATATTTACTCATCCACTGGAATCTTGCTCATGTATATTAAATTTTAATTTTTAATAGAATCTTGTGTTTGGGTGATGGATTGTTGAATTTCTTGCTCTGACTTTTTCTTACAGGCAGTGTGCACAGTCCATTAAATTTGTCAGAAGATGAATGGGAAAATACCATCAAAACAAATCTAACAGGAACTTGGCTGGTTTCGAAGTATGTTTGTACATTGATGCGTAATGCTAAAATGGGTGGATCAGTCATCAATATCAGTTCGATTGCTGGTCTTAATCGTGGCGTTCTACCTGGATGCCTTGCTTATGCGTCTTCAAAAACTGCCGTTAACGCTTTGACAAATGTTAGTTTTTTTCTATGATGTGTCCTAACTGCAAAATAGAAGTCTGAAAATTGCTGGTGATTAATCTATGTTTTTTGTGCTTTTAACTCTAAGTATTTATGGTTGCATACCGAGGAAATTATGTGGGATAAATGCAATTTTGAAGAATTTTTGTTTGAGGGTGTAATAGGCATATCTCACATTATTTTATAAAGCGAGAATGGATGTGAATTAGTTGCTACAAAATCCATCGAGAGAGGCTTGCTTGTGCAGTTTCGTGGGATCAAAGTATATGTGAAGGATTCAGGATAAGCACCAAGAGCAAACTGTTATATGGACAAAGTTCTATATACGTGAGAACGACTTATTGAATAATTTTGGCCATGAAATCATTGCTTGAACCCATAAGATGCATCTCTGCTATAATTCCGATGCTGGTGGATCAGTAAGTTAAGATGTGATTGAGAATGCAAGAGTGATCCACTGATCCTAATATCGTCCATGACCTACATTATTTTGTGGGAGTAGTTCAAAACGATCTATAAGCCTGCCCAATGTATTTCTGTTACTTCTCTTGATTAATGATCTTCATAAAGCAAATGTGGTGCAACAAAGATGCTAACCAATCACATACTCTGATTTTACAATATCACATCATTGGTATGTTCTTTCGAAATTTCATTAGATGCTACCTTCTGATGTTCAGTTCATTGAATTATCTTGGGTTTTCTGGTTCAAGATTTTTACTGAAGTTGCTATCTTCTGTTTCAACTACTCGGTATACCAAATATTTGTTTCCATTTGAACAATGAAAATTTTATGCACAGGTGATGGCGATGGAGTTTGGGGAGTACAAAATTAGAGTAAACTCCATAGCTCCGGGACTTTTCAGATCTGAGATAACCGAAAGTCTGATGCAGAAAGAATGGCTCAGAACTTTCGCGAAAAAAGCCATCCCATTAAAAACTCATGGCACGACGGATCCAGCATTGACATCTCTCGTGCGATACTTGATCCATGATTCGTCTGAGTACGTGACAGGCAATGCTTTTATTGTGGAAGCAGGAGCTACCTTGCCTGGTGTGCCTATCTTTTCTTCCCTTTAGATGCTAATGCTGTGATAGGTTTGTCATTCAGAGAAAGAACAGGATCAAAATTAAATAAATGAATTGGTGTCTAATGAAATTGTGCTTCTTTGAATGATTTTAAGGCTTAAAAAAGGTAAATCTATATGTTTTCCTTTTCCAATTCTCATTTTAAAACTTTACTCAATGAAATTGTATGATTTGAAGAAGGATGGAGATATTTTATAAAAACTCTCTTGGGAACACATTAGTCTACTAAAATTTCATGATAAAGATTATAATTGAAACAGAAGGGGCGGGGCTTTCAAACCACGGCCCCTTGAACAATTGAAAGCAAAACCCGGCCTGGCGGTGTGAAAAATACTAAAATATTCGGTACATGAAAGTTATTTTTTGGATATCGAAAATATCGGTACAGTATGACATGATACCGAAATTGTCAGTATGGTATTTGTATGAAAATTTGAAAATTTCGGTATATTGAAATAGCGAAACAATATTTATAAATTTAAAAATATAATATTTTTAAATAATGAAATTAAAAATAAAATAAGAAAAGTAAGGTCAAATACTCAAACGGATCAATTTTTAAAACTAATGGTATTCTCAAAAATAAAAAATAAAAACTCAAAGCCCTCGTTTTCATTTTAGGTTTTTTTT
>NC_133322.1:4378123-4511754 GCF_012295235.1 Primulina huaijiensis
AAAAAAAATTATATGATGTACATAACCACCCATATCTCGGCCCCTCTTATTACAATTTTTTTTAAATTTATTTATTTATTTTATTATTTAATTAAATACCATTAATCGTATCTTTAAATAATAAAATATTTAAATGAGCGAAAGGATTTTCGGCTAATATCCTATCCCCTTAATTTTTTTTTAAAAAAAATCCTCTCATTTTTCTATTGCCCCAAATATATATTTCATTTTATATATTTACAATTATCTGTTTGTGATTTTACTAACATACTTCATCAAAACTAATTTTTTTTTTTAAAAAAAAATTACTATCAATTTTTGAATTAATTAAATATGAATAAAATAAATAAATTAGAATTAATTTATTTTTCCCATATTTTCTTAATTTAATAATAATAATAAGATTAGCTTCCCGAAAGATCTCCTGCGCATAGGAAGTTTGGTTTTCCTTTCTTCGAATTCAATCTAGGTTTTTAAGGAGAACAATCGGTTGTCCAGGTTGATCAATTTTTCTACTGCAAGTCCCTCTCTATGTAGATCTTGTTAACCATATTTGTTCAATTGTGCGAGACGATTACAATTTTTTTTGTTATTGTCGGAAAACATGAGTTTCCCAACTTTAGTAACATGAATTAATTCTACGATCCATTGCCTTTTTTTTGCAGTTTACCGATGTTATTACGTAAGTCTGGCGACAAAATATGTCGGTGGAGGAGGAAAAAATTTTCCTTTATTTCCTCGGGTGATGAAATGGGACAACAATTTTTCCATAATGGGGGAAACGACTGCGTTGTTTGGGGAAGTATGAAGTAAGTTTGAGCTGCCATGAATAAGGTTTTTTTTTATCTGGTTTGAACTTGTAACTCCAATTCTGGGGTCGCATGCATTACTTATAAGTTTGCCTGCCGACTATGATGAAGTGAAGTTTTGAATTGCATCAAATGCAATAATAGAAATTTGAAATTTTGAGAGGATGAATGAGCTAGCTCGTCTTTTGATAGGCGCTTGTTTTAAGTTGAGCCTTACGAGCTTACATTTTGTGCGCAAATATTGGCATTGTCAAGATCGGTAATTTTCTTTGGTTGAGAAGGGTCAGCTCATCCAAGCTGAGTGTTGAGTTCACACAAAAGAAATACATTCTAAAATTTGATGAAAACTGTTTATAGTTATGGAGCACAATGGTGAATGTAGTGCATCTCTGTTATAATCATCTGCAAATTGACACAGGGTTTCATACCGTTTCTTAGCTGCTTTGATGTTGCAGATGTATTCCTTTGTGATATATGTTCTGATTAGCCAATTAATATCGTCTTTTGTGGAATTTTTTTCCGTCATACCGACAACAAATTATCAATTGTTACAACTCACAACTTGGTCATGCTTTTATTTTACTGTTATCTTTTGATAACTATTTAATCTCGTCCTTTTTGCCACTTACATGTTGTGAGTCCACTGTCTAGTCCCCCTTCTCTAATAAAAACATTAGAAGTGTTTTATCTGTAGCGAGGATAAATTGAAGGGACCATATTTGTTTGAATTCGAAAATAAGAGATTGTCCTTCAACTCTTTCTTCAATCGATCAACTGAAGTAGTCAGATGTAGCGCCCCACACATGCGAAGTGTTCATTTCAGCTCCAATTGTCATTCCTCGGATGTAAAACACAAGGTACCATTCCTTTCATGAAAGCTTGTTTAAGCAGGAATTAGTGGAGAATATTATCTTACAATAACAAATGAATGATGTTTCACGTTCCTTCGATAAGTGAAGGCTTTGAACCTGGAAATTTAATTCTAGTACTTCTAGTTTCTTTCTCAGCTTTTTAGTCAGTGAAGCACAAAACGGAACAAGCACTCCTTTTTTCTCATTTGCTTCTCTTTTTGGAAAGATGCTTTACTTTTTCCTCACTTAACGAAGCCTTAAATTGTGAGAACCCCGCTAATTTTGTTTTTACTAACCGAGGTTGGAGGGTGTTTGTTCAGTTTTTAGTTTCTCTCCAATTTGCTAACACCCTTTGTTCTGAAATACTTGCAGCTGTTGAGTTCTATTCCTGAATTTGTGAAGATAGTGGAGGTTGGTCCTAGAGACGGACTTCAAAATGAGAAGGAAGTCGTACCAACTGCAATAAAGGTTGAATTGATAAAGATGTTAGTTTCTTCAGGATTGCCTGTTGTTGAGGCCACTAGTTTTGTCTCACCAAAGTGGGTACCTCAGGTGTGTTATCCCTATCCACCTCAGAGGATAACTAGCATGTCAACACTTTTATTTTGACTATAACTTGTTGGGAGGAGGGGGTTTGTTTTAACGTGGATTGAGCTCCTCTCCCTTGGTTGTTAAATGTTTGTGGTGTTGGTAGCTTGCATTCTCCTTGGAGATGTCCCTTTAATGTGGTTTTCTTAAAGTCGCTTTTGCCATAACCTTTTTGAGATTTACTTCACTCACTCACTTTGTTGTCAACCAATTTTTGTTTCTCTTAATTTCATTATTTTCTCTAGCGCTCAGTATTTGATATGGTTGGGAAGAAAACAAGGGGACCATCATCAGTTTCAGATGAACACTGATCGTGTGATAACAATTAACTTGATGTGGCTGCTTGTTTGTTTGTCTTCATGACCTTAATGCATGTCATTAAATAATTACAGCAGTGGCATAGTATGTCCTGCTGAAACATATAGTTTCTGGAATGTGAACTTTTTTAGAGACTTCAATCAATCTCTGATTTGTTTTACAGTTTTACTACTGTTTGATTGCAAAGAAAAAAAAATTCCGTTGTGATTTGCAACCTAAAGTTCATGAAGAAATTGCTCAAATCCTTTTCTTGTAGTTGCAACCCTGCGGGGGTTGTGCTGCTGATAAACGAATGAGCATAGAGTTTGTATTTCCTGTCGAGAAATTATATTAACAAGGCATGGCTTGATTGACTTCGTTTGATGCGGAATACATATGTATATGTGAGGCTATATTAGTTATTTAATCTCAAATCATGATTCTTGAAGCATTTTGTTTTTAACTAGTCAATGTGGTAAAATTAAATTTCAGCTAGCGGATGCCAAGGATGTATTGTCAGCCATACAGGGCATTGGGCATTGTAGATTTCCTGTTTTGACACCAAATCTCAAAGTATGTTGCCTTTTCTGTTAAGACATTAGCATGCAACATGCACTCTTGTGTGCCTTCTATTTGTAATCTTCCATCTATTTTCCCAGGGTTTTGAGGCTGCTATAGCAGCTGGAGCTAAAGAAGTGGCTGTCTTTGCTTCAGCTTCCGAGTCGTTTTCCAAGTCAAATATAAACTGCAGCATTGAAGATAGTCTTGCTCGGTATCGCGATGTTACCCTTGCTGCTAAGAACCACTCACTTCCGGTTCGCGGGTATGCTCCAGAATTTCTTATTCTCTCTGCTGTCCCATAACTTCTGGAATTACGTTTACTGTTTGTCAGAATTCTTGCTATAAAGTTTTTCAAAATTTTTTGTAATGGGGTGGTGTGACATGGGTACTGTGCTTGTGTTGATGTTTTCAGATGTTTGTACTTGGAAAAGGACAGTTTGTAGGGCATGTGCCTAATTTAGGAAGTTATTGATGTAATATAGTGGAATATTCATACATTGTCTCCTCTGTTGAAGATACTGTGTGTTATTTGAAAGCTATTAGTTGATTCTGGATATTTGAAACTCAGTAGTACGCGTACTAAAAATTTTGATTGATGAACTGTGTGTGGGCATTTGCAGCTGCTTACAGATGTATGTTTAACAAATCGTATGAAAATTTGTCGCTGTTAAGTTTTGATATTTGGGCAGTTTTGGGTATACTATATGGTCGAATTTGAACTTCTGCAGGCATTTTCAGCTCATTAATACGTTTTGTTGTAACTTGCCATTAATCTTTAAAATTCTTGGAACAAGCAGGTTTCATTCGCTATATTTAATGAATTGATCTTTTTTGTCAGATATATATCATGTGTTGTGGGTTGTCCAGTGGAAGGAGCAGTACCTCCATCAAAGGTAGCATATGTTGCACGAGAACTTGTTAATATGGGTTGTGCTGAAATTTCCCTTGGTGATACAATTGGTGTGGGTACTCCTGGTAATACTAAATTTGCTTTACTGGTACTTCTGTTACTACAGTATATACTTTTTCTTTTAAACAATCCACTTCTTCCTGGGCCATACATGGCGAAGAAAATATCACGACATTTAAAAAATTATCTTGTAATATACTTTTCTGGATTGTCTCGACTCTCCTAGTTTCATTATTGAAATTAAAACTCACTCACCCACATTTCATGCACCGTTATCCAGGATGAAACCAGGTTAATGTACTTTCACTGAAAGTGAAGTAGCAGTTCAATTAGCTTTCATCCTGTATTTTGTGTCAATACTCAAATCCCAAGATACGAGTATAGAATCCGGTTAAAAAATAGTTTTCATTTGGTATGCCCACAAAAGTATCTATCTTTTCTTAATGATTATGGTAGATATGCTTTTTAACACCTTTTCTTATCCTATCGTCAGGTACTGTAATTCCAATGCTTGAAGCTGTTCTTGAGGTTGTTCCTGTGGAGAAGCTTGCTGTGCACTTTCATGACACCTATGGGCAAGCTCTGTCAAACATTCTCCTGTCCCTCCAAGTAAGTTTTTCTGTTTCCCATTATTTATACACTTTCCTACCCACATGATGCAGACACAAATCTGGATACTTTGGGAATCAACTATGCTACCCTCGAGCAAATTGGCCATGACGGATCACATGCTTGTGTGTTCATACATGTTTGGGTAGAGGCTCGATTTGTAACCAACAAATAGTTTTACAAATTCATTGTACATCTGATTCAATTTTTCTTCGTAACCGGACATCTGTAAAATTAAAATTACAAGAACATTCTGTGAAATTTGACTTTATCATGCGAACCCAATGAGCTTTTAGTGATATCAATGGTATCCCTTCCGTTCGTTTTTTCTCGTTCTTACTCCCCTTGAACTATAAAATATCAACTAAACCTCATAGGTACCTTCATGATTATTCAAATCTCGATCACACTCTTGAGACAAATCAAAAGGTTGACAATGTTTTGAAGCCTGCAATTTTTCTTTCTCATTAAGAAGAATGCAATCCTGACAATGAGGTTTTTAGTTTTGTATGACATCAGCCGTTTCTTTAACATTGTGGCATTCCCAACAGCTGGGTATTAGTACTGTGGATTCCTCTGTATCGGGCCTCGGTGGTTGTCCGTATGCCAAAGGTGCTACTGGGAACGTAGCTACTGAGGATGTTGTTTATATGTTGAATGGGCTCGGAGTGACGACGAACGTGGATCTCAGGAAAGTTATATTGGCCGGAGATTTCATCAGTAAACATTTGGGTAGGTGTCCTGGTTCCAAGGCTGCGGTTGCATTGAGTAGAATCTTTGCTAATACCTCTAAGCTTTGACTTATTTTTTAGAACACATAATGTTTTATGTAGCATATGTTACATGAGATTGAAATTTAAACACTAATTTGGATACATTTGTATGGATTTTTACAGCATTCATCGTAGACATAGACACATCTTTACTACTTCTGAATGCACCATTCTCAACAATAATTGATATAATCTTCAATGAGCTCTCCTATTGTACATGCATTGCGTGTGACTAAACTGAAAAACA
This sequence comes from Primulina huaijiensis, assembly GCF_012295235.1. Lineage (NCBI taxonomy): Eukaryota > Viridiplantae > Streptophyta > Magnoliopsida > Lamiales > Gesneriaceae > Primulina > Primulina huaijiensis. The sequence goes on from NC_133322.1 coordinate 4,383,769, forward strand.
TTAATATGTTTATAAATATCAAATTTTAGTATTATTATTAAATAATGCAAAAAAGATTATAATTAAAGTATATTCTTTTATACCATTTTTAAATGAAGTAATATTTTAGTTTAAGAATATAATTATTTTATCCTGAAAAAATGAATATAATTATGTTAAAAATATCAAATTTTAGTGTATTGAGTTTAAGCTTTAGTGAAGCTTTCGATTCGGTGAATTTTCTCGCTAGCATTATTCTGAGATCACAGACAAATAGGTGATGGAGTCGGCATTTTTCCAGACACCGATGTGCCTCTTATACAACCCAATACCCGTTTCACAGTGCACAACTGTGCAACAAAGAAAAGAACTCGTGAATAGACGTCGAAGGAGTGTTCAACGTAGTCACTCTGATGCTTAAGTCAACAGGTTGAAGATGAGCGAAAATGGCGATATATGTGCGAATATATGTGTGCCAATACTTAGGATTTAGAATCTGTAAATGACATTAATACATGTTATTTATATTAGAAAATGGGTAGGTATCTCGTTTCCCGCGCTACCTATTAAGTATGACAAGTCAGCTACCCATACCATAGCTTCTGATGACTTCTAGGACACTCCAAGCACAAGTGGTTCTGACAAATTAGACGGCTGTATCAATCACACTCGAGTGTGGTGCAATTCTCGAGGTGGCCTGGGTAGTAAGGTACCCGGCTGGTTGTGTGAGAACCCGGGCTGTTGGTTGATCACCTGGGAAGAGGCGCAGTGACCGGGTTCTTGAGGATAGTACCCGGCATATTGGCTTTGATTTGGGCTATCCAAGTAATAAATCGAGTTAATGATGACCCGGATCCTTATGGGGTATCACCACACATCCCTAAAATAGTCGGGCTAGAGTTTGACTCGATGTCCCGATCAATCATACTTGTACTTTTGTAAAAACATAATTCAGAATATCTAAGAGCATCGGGGGCTTCAAATATCCCAGAGATGGGATGAGGTGCCGGGGCCTCATGTCTCCCGGGCTTACTGAATAACTAAGGTACGGAGCCCTGAGACAGGGTACAGGTCCTTTGACTTAATGAATGGTCGAGGTGCGGAACCCCGAGTCAGGGTATGAATCCCTGGACTATACAAAATGATCGAGGTGCAGAGTCCCGAGTCAGGGTGTTGTGCCTTGGGCTTTTTGTTGATCGAGGTGTGGTTCCTCGAGCCAGGGTGTTTGTGCCCTGGGCTTTTTGTTGATCGAGGTGTGGTTCCCCGAGCCAGGGTGTTTGTGCCCTGGGCTTTTTCTTGATCGAGGTGTGGTTCTCCGAGCCAGGGTGTTTGTGTCCGGGGTTTTTTGTTGATCGAGGTGTGGTTCCCCGAGTCAGGGTGTTTGTGCCCCGGGCTTTTTGTTGATCGAGGTGTGGTTCCCCGAGCCAGGGTGTTTGTGCCCTGGGCTTTTTGTTGATCGATGTGTGGTTTCCCGTGCCAGGGTGTTTGTGCCCTGGGCTTTTTGTTGATCGAGGTGTGGTTCCCCAAGCCAGGGTGTTTGTGCCCTGGGCTTAAGATAAGGGTGTCGGGGCCTCATGCCTCCCGATCTTTAAATAAGAATGTCGGGGCCTCATGTCTCCCGGACTTTCAAGAAGATGCCAGGGTGGTCTGGCATGTCTGCTCGGGTTCTGGCATGTCTGCCCGGGCTCTGGCATGGTATGCCCGGGTTCTGGCATATCTGCCCAGGCTCTTAACTTTCTGTTTCTCCTGCTTTATTAGTTTTATTAAAAACCAAATCACTAACCTGGAAATACTGAATCAGAATTCATCTTCGGTAGAGTGAAACTTCTCTATTTGAGCTAAATTAGGTGTCTAATATAGCTGTATGCTACTGAGCGCATAGCAAATACTTTTCCACGCCAATCCGGAATAGCTGCTGAGCTTCGAGCCCATATGAAAATCCCTAGATAAAATCTGAGTGTCGAGCTAGTCAGACTTATTTTTGAATGGAAATCATATCTACATCTTGAGCTCAAGTTCCCACAGACGACGCCAATGATGTGATCTCGTTAAAATAGATGAGCCGAGTAAGGAGCTCCAACGGGTCAAATCAATAATTTATAATGTTTGGGGAATTTGAGTGAAAGAATGGCTGTAACAATCACCTGCAAACAAGAAAGAAACTCGTGAATGGGCGCCGGAGGAGTGTCCGACGTAGCCACTCCGATGCTTAAGTCAGCAGGTTGAAGATGAGCGAAAATGGCGATATATGTGCGAATATATGTGTGCCAATACTTAGGATTTAGAATCTGTAAATGACATTAATAACTGTTATTTATAGTAGAAAATGGATAGGTATCTCGTTTCCCGCGCCACCTATTAAGTATGGCAAGTCAGCTGCCCATACCATAGCTTCTGATGACTTCTAGGACACTCCAAGCACAAGTAGTTCTGACAGATTAGACGACCTGTATCAATCACACTCGAGTGTGGTGCAATTCTCGAGGTGGCCCGGGTAGTAAGGTACCCGGCTGGTTGTGTGAGAACCTGGGCCGTTGGTTGATCACCTGGGAAGAGGCGCAGTGACCGGGTTCTTGAGGATAGTACCCGACATATTGGTTTTGATTTGGGCTATCCAAGTAATAAACCGGGTTAATGATGACCCGGATCCTTATGGGGTATCAATATATATTATACAAGAAAAAATTATAAATTTTGAATCTAAAAAAATTATGGCAATAACAAGTTTAAAATAGAGTTGCTTTTATCGTGAATTAATTTAAGAGTTTTTGTGTCGTACAGTTAAATGCAAGGTAGCAATTTTACTTCGCCACAAAAAATTATTTTTTTTCTAATATATATATATATATATAAATGGAAGTTAAATAAATTATTATGATTATTATAAACTGTTATCTTTAGTTTCCTCCTATAATTTTAGTTTTATTAGAAATTGGAATGAATTTTTCCCAAGAGACGTAAATCGAATGGTCCGATGTAATTTAAAAAATTGGAAAACTAAAATTTCAATTATAAAAATAAGAATTGCCATAGAAGGTCAATTTGGTCAATTAACCAAATCCCTAAACACTCTTCTTAAAGGGTAAATTTGCAATCAGTACCTAAAATGATTAGGTTTGTGTTTNCCCCTTCTTAAAACCCTCCCTAAGCCCTAGCTCTGTATGCTTTTTGTTTATCAGGAAAAATGGCGAAGCGCTTGTTGCCGCTCCTGAACCGTGTTTTGGTCGAGAAGATCGTCCCTCAATCAAAAACCAGCTCCGGAATTCTCCTCCCCGAGAGAACCTCCAAGGTCTCACTGTTTTTTTTCTGAAAATGTTGAATAAGATTAAAATGATGGTTCTATTCAGCAAATTAAATGTGGATCAAATTTCTCTAGTTAGTACTCTGAGTTTTTGGATTGGAAAATGCCACTGGAAGCACGACTTCGGTTTGGTTTTTAGATTTATGACATGGGTACTGTTGAACATTTGTTTCATTCTTGCATTGTCTTGCTTTATACTGGACCGGGCTATTGTCGATTTTCCTTGAAGATTATGCTAATGATTTAGTTCGGAAGATTTGTTTGTCTTTCAGTTTTGTATATGATTTCACAGTAAATGGAATGGGTCTTGTGTGATTGACTTTGCTGAAGTTATTAAAAATTTGGAGTCTTTTTTTTTTTTTTTTTTCCATTTGACACGCACACATAGTAGGTGAGCTCTAAGCCATTAAAAACCAACTAGACTAGCGTCTAGCGTATTTGTTAACCACAATATATTTCGAGTCTAGTTTAATGTAGAGCAGGATGAATTTGGGTGAATAATTATTGTGGAAAAAAGAAAAACATCAGAAGGCATCCAGATAGAGAATCTAGAGCTTTCTCTTCGTAGTTTGGCTATTAAATGGCAGTAATCAATCGTGTTTTGAATCTCAAACATTATGGATTTTTTTGTTGCTAGCCATCTTAGATTCCAATTTATATTTGAGCTGAATTACATGAGAACTTGAGGCAAATTTGTTTCCATATTTCATCTTGAAGTATTGAAATTTAGTTGTGTGATAATTTTATCAGTTGAATTCTGGAAAAGTAGTTGCTGTTGGTCCTGGATACCGTAACAAGGAAGGAAAGCTCATTCCTGTTAATTTGAACGAAGGAGATACTGTTCTGCTTCCCGAGTATGGGGGCACAGAGATTAAGCTTGGTGAAAAATAGTAAGTCATGTGCTATGTATTGTTTCCTGTTTTGATAAATTATTCTCTCTTTTTTTTCTAGTTAACTTTTGTGACGTGAAAATGAATAGTTAATGTTTGTTTCTATCAATTTATAAGACTAATTGAATCATTTAGGTAACCATGAATTCTATCAACTCTCTTAACACTATTGTTCTGTTAAAAATTTGACACCAAGTTCAAAAGCAACACTGCAACGTTTGTGGATAAAAAAACATTGGACATCGCATATATTCTATGGTAGGATGTGATCTTATCAGCAGCCAATCTACGATGTTTGTTGTCCTCCAATTTGTTAATTTTCCCGTGTGCCAATCAAATTGAAATATCATCCTGTCACCCCTCTACATGGCATGTAAGTTTTTCAATTAATTATTATACGTGAACTGACATTCTTGGGCTATAAAAATTTCAGAGGAATTTATTTGGTTCTGTATTTGGCTTCTGTAAAGCTGTTAAATTTGCTTGATAAAATTTTACACTAATGTTCGTCGTGTATTCTTGATAATGCTTCAGGTACCATCTCTATCGTGACGATGATATTCTTGGAACGTTACATGACTAATCTTATCAGCATCCAGAGTTGTACCCTTTTTGAGCTATTGTGTGACTTTGTAACCTGACATTATTAGATTGAGAATATCAGCGGATTCTTATTGTTATGAAAAGTTCGATAATCAACTTACTCGAGCTTTATTGATTTCTTCTTGAAGTCAATGTTGTATTCTTATCTTCTTTATGCATATAATGACTTGCTCTATGTAGGCAGCTGCATTTTATAGGAAATCCGATCAAAGCTTCCGGTTCCGAGCCCGGAACCATAGCCACAATGGCACGCAAAGATCGGGCTTGCTCTATACTCACCATTCGTTACAAAATGATAAATTATTTTGTGATCATGAAAGTGATAAAAATTGGATGATAAATAACCCAATCCGATCCGGCATCACACGTATCGATCACAACCATCGAATCGATCACCATCGTGTTCGATCCTAAACTACAAGTTTATTGAAAGTGAACAAAAATGCATGCTTCGGATGTATGTACATATTTTCATTCAGAGTTTTTTCACCTTTCATACTCACGACTCACGATCTACGAGTTTATCATTATAAGCAAGAAAATGAATCAAACTCCAAAAGTCGGGAATCATAACACGAGGCTTTCCGTTGAAGACCATTTTCAGGTTCTCGTCGCAAATCACATATCTCTTGTCTGCAGGATCTTGAAGCTTGTTCTTTTCGACGTAATCCCATACATCTGAGGATGATTTATTGTGAAAAATCCCGCAATTGGCTCCAAGAACCTTTTCTTTCTTTGCAGTTGATCGGTTCACGCCTATAGTTTATATATTAAATTAAATATACATCTTGAGAAATATATATAAGTTTTGGAACATGTGAATTAAGATAAAAGTAATACAGAAGAGTAGAAAGATGCATACCCTTTTGTTTTTGGCCTACTGATGATTTTGCAGCTGAGCGGTCCACGCCTATATATATATATATATATATATATATATTGAATACACATCTTGAGAAATATAAGCTTTGGAACGTACATCATGTGGATTAAGATATATTCATATATAGAAGCGTAGAGAGATACATACCCTCTTGTTTTTTGTCTATTGATGATGACAAAAACTGCAGCCCTACACTGGTAATGGCGGATTTTACAGTCTTGAAATCTTTCTTTTTCGAATAAACGTGGATTTGACATGGAACATTCACTCCATGCAGCTCTGCTGGTGCTATTTCTGTCACGAAACCTGCGTGCGTGTTTGTGTGTGTATATATAGACACGAAAGAAATTAAAATCTTTATATTGAACATAAATTTGTCTTTTCAAACCTATATATATCATGCATCGTGATCTATATATATGTATAAATGTGTGCGCACACAGAGAGACTCTAGAACCAATTTATCCGTGCATTCGGGATTAACGAATTGCGTTGTATTAATTACCGTGAATCCTGATCAACTCACGGTCTAGCAAGTTACGGAGGACGCAAGGATCTTTGTGTTCGAGATAGCCCACAAGTTCATTGCTACTGTCGACTCGAATGGCTTCTTCATCGCAAATATTTGAAGGATCGCGAGCCAATGAAATGGTGTCCTTGCCTCCGATAGTGGGCTTGTAATGTGGAAGCACAAAAATCTCTCCCATCAGAGAACCTACAAGCTCATCGCCCGCACTCTTTGGAGGGGCCATTTTCTCTAGATTTCTTGGTTTTCTTGACTCTGATTTCAGGGTTTCTTCCGGGGATTATGAGGAGAAAGTTTCTGAATTTCTTCAAAGTGAATGGTTTTATTTCAAAATGTAGAAAGCTGGGTAATTGATGGTGCGTGTATATATATGTGTGTACTACTGATATTTACATAATAAAAAAATCAATATTATATTAATAAATAAATATGTCAAAATTGATTTGGTAATAGAGGTGGGCATAGTTTGGTTAAAACCGAAATAACCGACTGAATCGAAAAATTCGGTTTAAATGGTTCGGTTTTATCGGTCGGTTACGGTTTCAAAATTAAAGAAATTCGGTTTTTCGGTTCGGTTTACGGTTTTGATCCCTAGAAAACCGAAATAACCGAACCGGCCATATTATATTTAACTATATGGTTTTTTGTATGATGGGCTAATAAATGAGAAAGATTCTTTGTTAGTTTCAGTGAGTTTACATATATTTAAGTTATGCTTCAAGATTGTGATTCATAATCACTATTGTGATGAATTTAATGTCATTTTTGTTTCTAATTTTGCAAAAAAAAAGATTTTGGAGTTTGACAATTGGAAGTTCAGATTGTTATTGAAGCTCATATTGTTAAATGTATTGAGATTTGAGATCCAAAATCTATGTGTATTTTGGAGTCTTACAATTGGAATTTAATTACTGTATATCTTTTTATTGAAGAGCTACTGTTGAAATTGTATTTCAGATTGTTAAGTCATAAGTGTATTGTAATCATATATGTTCTACTCATCTACTGTCATTATTTATTTTATATGTATTACATCCATCGAGCATCAAGTGATGTATAATTTTATTTCTTAAAAAAATATTATAAAACCGTATATAACCGACCATATAAACCGAACCGTATTGCAAAAAAAACCGGACCAAACCATAATAAAATGGTTTGGTTTTGGACCAAATATATTCAAAACCGAAAACCGAACCGTTATAGAGAAAAACCGGACCGAACCAACCGACGCCCACCCCTATTTGGTAATTTTCATATTTTTCAATTTTGTCACATTTTGTTCTAGATTACTAATTTGTATTTTTTTTATAGTATTGTTTGTCGAATACTAAATGTTGGGTCAGAAATTGTTGATGTGACGACATATATTATTTGATATATTTGATGTCAACATAGTATTCTGGTGATAAAAAAACTATAATTGAGGGAGATAAAAGAGCAAATAGTTGATTGATATCGTGAATATAATGATAACAGAGTAAAAAATAAATGAGATCAAGCAGCAGCATCTGTATTTATTCTGATAAATTGGCCCTTGTAGAATTCGAGATTTTTAAAACGAATTTTCAGCTCACTATATTTTGCAAAATACTTGTATTAAGGTACATCAGAAGAAACCAATTCCTCTTTAATCCGTGACTTTTGCAAGAACGTACTGAACCTTACATGAATGATATTGCTGCATCGTCGCAAATTTATCATGTACAAGAAGTTGGATTTTAACTAGGCTTCGGTTCAGATGCAACTAGAGGTCGCTCAGACGAAACTCCGAAAACATGCCAAAAATGGTTGGTTTGCTCAGAACAATGCAAGTGCACTAGTGCAGTGGAGGTTCGTGATCATTTCTGGAAGAGTTTGGTGCAGATGAAACATCAGCACATGAGGCTGGCGAGTGCAACAGGTTGGGAAAAAATAGACCCGTCTGCACGAATGTAATCTAGTTGATCCCTTATTTCTTCTGCATCAGCTGCTCAAGAACAGGAAATTTTCACAAATGCAGAGTAAACATTTAAGGTGAAGGGTAATTAGGCTGTTAGCTAATTCAATCCTATATAACCAGTGTCCTGCTGTAAGATTTTTTCGTTTTAAGATCCATTTTCCAATCATTATGGATTCGATATAGCCCAATTTGTGAACGATTAAGCCACAGGATCATGCCTTATGTCACATGCAGTGCATCCTTAAAACTTAAAATGCAATAAGATCAGCTTTTCATGGTTTAGCTTGCTTTTGATGATGAGTTGTGCAACTCGATCATAACTGTAGCTTTGCGACTACAATTAAAAATAACAACCTTTTCGCGTGGTTTATCGAAAATTTTAAACTTTAATTTCCCCCTCGCTCATTCAGTTTCTGCCGTTAACCATGAAACTTTTCTTCTCAGTATTCATGTCAACTGTGAAAACTTTTCAGAAGACTTCATCTGATAAAGATCGAGATTTTGGGGCTCTAACAAGTATGAGTTTTCCTATACTAAAAGCAGAAAAGAAAAACATTTCTTGCATACACAAAATCCAACACTTGATTTTCCAAAATGTTTCTCATTGATCAAAGCAAACACGACTCGACTCATTGTGAGAATCAATCAGTCACAACAGAGTGAAACAGTAACAGACGGGTAAAAACAAGTTGTTCTTGGTCAAACAAAGAGTTCCTCAACCTTTCTGAGCCAAACCCTTCGTTGTTTTGTGACAGATCCACTCAAAAATGACCCAAATGTTCTCTCTCTTTTCCATTTTTTCATTCCACGGAACTTTTTTTTTTAAAAAAAAAGACTTGTGTTTGGGCGTCTTGGTCATTCCTCATCCAGCCACAGCCACAAGCTCTTAATTCCCACGAAAATATATACATTTACAACTACAAACCAAAAGACAATTTTGCACGTATCAATTGATGGAATTGTTTTGGAGAAACAAGGTTGTGCAAGGTGTGTGCCTGGACTTGTCCAGAATAGACCACATCACTTGAACATCCTCGTACGCGCAAGCCATCACTTCTCCCTCCAAATCCATTATAGCATTCTCTTGTCCCTCTGCCATTATATATACATACAGATTTGTAAATGATAAATGAGTTCTGAGTGCTCATAGAATTTCGAGATAAAAATGGACCAAGAGATTTTGTTCAAGATAATCAAAAGGGCAGCCATTAAAACATATAAAATAATCCGGAAACTCAAGAACTCCCACAGCCACACATATTCTATTTGTACTTTTTCTAAACTTAACATAAATATCTCTGTATTCATCAGACAAAATTCAGTCCACTCAACTCCAAATAAATCAACCATATTTCAAGCCATAATTATCGTATAACTATATCTCTATCTTTTTTAAAGAAATAAAAAAAAAACCATTCTTTTTCAATCATCACTGCTACACCATATAACTTCACTGCACATTAATACTACTACATCAACTTTCTCAAAATTTATATCCGAATAAAATCTCAAACAGAGATGCTATCAAAATCGTCTGTCAAAACTTTCGCCACTCTTTTAAACGAAAATGAAATTCAAACACAACCCATAATCTTTCCTGAATCAATACACATTCTTCATGAAAAGAAAAAAAAACTTGATAAATTTGATATCAGATATGGAACAACACATTTGTGAAGTTTAGGTACCTTGTGGGGTGGACTTGGTGGGTGTGGTTCTGTTTGGGTTTTGATTGTTGAAGAAAGTGCAAGCTTTTCTGAAGGGAGATGTAATCGTACGGACCCAAGAACCCATCTCATTTAACGTTACATCTATCTATCCATTTTTGTCCTTCTTTTCTTTTATATATGCACATGTAGATTGTAGATGGATCAGAACAATAATTGCACGTTTTTCCATTTTGCATTTTGCCTCCTTACACTCTGACCAAATTGTAGATTTAATCAATATTTCTTGATTCTTTATGTAGTATTCTAAAAGCGAAATAAAATATTTTATTTTTTTTCGAAAGATGATCTAAAATTCTTTATACAAAACAAAAACCTTTAAGTTGCGCTTGGATTGACATGGATTTCAAATATATTTTTATTGTGAAGAGAAATAAGATCATAAACTTCAGATTCACCATTACATATTTATGTAGTATTTCATGTTAATTATGATGGATTTCAAGTTCATCCAATTATGATATCATTTGAAATACGTTCTATTATGTACTAATAATGTGTAAATAAATAAGATATATATTTAATATATTTTCTATTATTTCATTGTAAACAATAAAAGTATAATTGAAATTTTCTCCCCGAACACAACCTTAACTTATACATTTTCCAAAGTATAGAATTTATGCATTTGATTTTAATTATTTTATATATAATTTTACATTATTGTATATATTATTTGGACGAAGAAAAATTAAAATTGTGTTTAGAATCGACTTAAATGATTGAAATTTTTGAAACTTTGCTCTTAATTATATTATTTATATTTGCAATTTGTCTTCTATATAGTTAGGAATAAATATTTATGTTATGTTTTAATTATCATTTACAATTGCAATTGTGATGTGATAACTAAAATGTAGTGAGAGGGGTAAAATAGAGTGATAAAAAAATACGAGAGGTTTAATGTGAGTATTAATCATAGTTTGAGGGTGTAAATGAAATAAACACAAAAATATTAAAAGGGGGAACAATTTATTATTATTTAATTGATTTGAAAATAAAATAAGAGGAGGGAGAGGCTTCCTCGAAAGTAGGCAAGATCCGAGAGATAAGCTACTCTTGTAATGGGCACATGGTGCATACGGATCATTACATGTGATGTGAATGAAGCCCACACATCATGGATATTATCCCATGGGTAGCGATTTTGTATTCGTGTTGTGTCGATTCTCAACGAGAACTCCAAATTTTTTTATTATATATAATTTATGTTGTTTATGTTGATGTGAAATATTTAGTTTTAGTATTTCATCCGTCATTTTTTTTGTATTTAAAAGGTCGTTTTTCTGATCCATGCCGATGTGGTGTCGACGAGTCACACACACGATAAGATTCATGTAAAAAATACTAAAATTTGAAAAACTATAACATAAGAGGTTAAGATTGAAAGTGAAACACTATACCTAGGACCATAAATTATTGAGTAAGTCTCATGTGAGACGGTCTCACGAATTTTTATCTGTGATACGGGTCAACCCTACGAATATTCACAATAAAAAGTAATAGTCTTAGCATAAAAAATAATACTTTTTCATGGATGACTCAAATAAAATATTCGACCAACGAAATTGATCCATGAGACCGTCTCACAAGAGTTTTTGTGTAAATTATTATTATTTTTAAATAAAAGAATTTAAATTTAATTGAAATCGTAAATAGTTTACTAATTGCTTTGTTGGGCTTGTTTGTATGGGTCAATAATTGGGCCTTAAGTGGACCTTTGGGCCGTTCGTACTATTATATGAGTTCAGGACATTTTCAAGTAACAAAATTACGTCCACGCACAAGTTTTGACACAGTTTCTAACTGTTAATTTAATTTAATTTTGTATATTTTTTTATCTATCAATGGTGAGACGAGTCAACTTTGTCAATAATTACAATAGTAAACAAAATGACATAAAAAATAATATTTTTTCTTAACTAATCTACATAGAATTCAAATATCATAAAATTGATCCGTGAGACCGTGTCAAAAGTTTTTTGAAACAATGTAATTTAAATAGTTAGTTCCCTCTAAAACTCCAAATAATAGAGTTATTAATTGGTACAAATCAAGCTGTTGGCTTCGTGGATACTTGGAAACCATCAACTATAACCGACTACTATAGTGATAGAACTAGATTGGTACATAATTAATATTTAAGAAAAATAAAAATGGATATTTAAAATGCGTGTTTTTTAATTAGAGTAGAGGTGCTTGTTAAAATTGTGTCTCAAACTCGAAACCTCGTCCATGTATATTATAAATTATTATGTCTTTACTTTTTCCATCCCTAATTAATATATTTTTCCCCAATTTAAAATTATATTTTTAATAATAGTTCCAAAAACTAAAATTGGTTTCTATATTTTAAGTAGGTCTCTTGTGAGACAATCTCACGGATATTTATCTGTGAGACAATTCAAACCTATCGATATTCACAATAAAAATTAATACTCTTAACATAAAAAGTAATATTTTTTCATGGATGACCCAAATAAGAGATCTGTCTCACAAAATACGACCCGTGAGACAGTCTTACACAAATTTTTGCCTTATATTTTACTAAAACTTAAAAGTTATCCAATCTTCATTTACTATTATATTAAGTCTTTGCCTGTATGGCATGATGGAACATGTTCCCATTACTTCAAATATTTTATACCAAACTACATGTTAATTTTTTATTTTTTTTACATGTTTGTAAAAGTAAATGTGACATTCATTTATTATATACTATTATATAGAAAATTATAGCATTAATTAATTAAATATATATAAAACAAATATATGAAATAGAAATGATGTAGCTGGTGGGGGCTGCATTGAATTGGAAACCCTACCCCCATGTGATATGTTGAACGCCAAAAGGAATAATCATCGAGGTCTTTTTACCTTGTGAAATTTATTCACTGTGCTTTGTTTGTTTGATTGTTTTTTAATTAGTCGATATCACGATCGGGTTAAAAATGATAAATACATATAATTTATATAACAAAATATTAACAAATAAACTTAATAACGTTAAAATAAATTTTGGCTCTTTTAGTCATGTCTCGTCGAATTTTTTTTTGTTTAAAAAGTTGATTTTTTAATCATCTTTCTCGGGCATCATCGCCGCATCAATTCTCGAGAAAAAACAAAGAAATTTTTTTTTTGAAAATCTAATTAATATGTTGAATTGAGAGATATTTTACAATTTATAAGACCAAAAGTTAAAAAAATGTCATTTTACATGATGAAATTTATAATTTAATCTTATTTTATTTTATTTTATTAGGTAAGAGTGATTGGCCTTGCTTAACCTCTGCACCGAGTCCGTACGTTATGCCTTGGATCTCGTCGAACTCGATATGTCCACTTTCAACTAAATGAGTTTATATTAGACATTTTATATTTATATGTCCTACCGATTGATAAATACATACATCATATAGGGATAACAATATATTTGGTCACGTAACTTATAATTTTTTTTTATTTATTTTGGGTTCGATCGGCTAATTCGCGTTTGTAATCCACCAACTTACATTATTTTTCAATTTAAAATTTTTTTATCGAAACGCCGACTTGATATAGAAAATTGGTTATATGACATTATGTGTACTGTCATTTCTGATTGCATATTATCACTCAAGTTAAATAATTAAGTGTGGGTCTCATGTGAGACCGTCTCACGGATATTAATCTGTGAGACGGGTCAATCCTACCCATATTCACAATAAAAAGTAATACTCTTAGCATAAAAAGTAATATTTTTTCATGGATGACCCAAATAAGAGATCCGTCTCACAAATACGACCTGTGAGACCGTCTCATATAAGTTTTTGCCAATAATTAAAATTGAAAAAATAATGTAAGTTAAATCGACTAAAATCGTGAATTAATCAATAAAAAAATCCAAAAAAAATGTTTATTATTATTAATTTTTTTTAAAAAATAGGGTTTAGTCTTAGAATATTTAATCGAAGTAGACGGCATTAAACATGTACTTTTTGCTTAACGAACTTTGACTACGGCTCGTGTGTGTGTGTGTGTTGAGTATTCAAATTTCAACATCATGACATTTATTGGTGTGACCATTGAATCTCAAGTTATTTCACTCTTTGTATATCTATTTTCAGATATATAATATATTTGTTTATATTTTAAAATAATTCTAATTTAATAATCTTAACACATAATATTTATGTTAACTTTCACTTCTTATATTAATATTAATGTTAAAAATATTACAAGATCGATTATCCGTCTTAAGAGAACAACATGTATTATAACTTCGCAAACAACGTGTGTGTATAGATATATATAAATCAATTTATAATTTATCTAAGTTACTCTCGTTGATTACTAAACGAGAAAGTATATATATATATTTATAAATTTGATTTTTTCCCCTCCCAATAATATAAAAATTGTAACGAATTCATTAAACAAGATCAAAAATGAAAACCGCATAAATAAGAAAGTGATAAGCAATTAAATTTTCTTGATCCATCACTTTTATCACAAAGTAGGGTGTGGTCCAAGAAATAATCAAGGATTTTAGGGTCACATGCATCTCTATCCAACACTATATAAATTAAATCAAAATCCCATTTGGAGAGCTCAACTGCTAATTACTAGTCATTATTAAAAACAATAAGTTTTTGCTTTTCCACCTACCAAATGCTCCCCCACCCCACCCCCCCATGTAATAAAATTTAAAGTTACAAGTAAAGCTTTATCAATTAGCCAAATTTAATAAAATCAAACCATCATTAGCTACTATGCAAATCACAAAGTAAGTTGTATCCATCGGGGATTAGATTCGAAAAGTTTCATGTTACATAACATAATCACAAAAACATGACTTTTCCCACTAACATTATACTCTTTCTTTCTTCTCCTCCGTTATAAAATTTCCGACATAAGTAGTTTTCATGTTATAAAGAATAAATTCTAAACAAATTAAATTTGTATACATTTGAATTTGGACAATAAAAAACTTCAAAATTATTTGCTAGAGAATAATGCTAATGATGGGATAATAGAATCCAAAGCTTAAAGTGTAATGATTAAGACTTGATTTAGAATATCATAGTAAACAAATCCATTCTTGTTTGAAATTAGAAAGAGTAACTAATTGATAATAAATATTTTGTTATTAGAAAAAGGTAACTTCTATTTTGCCAAACATTTGGTTAGCTTACCAAACGGGTTGCTAAGGATGATTATTTTAATTACTAAAACACTTTTAGGAGAAATGGGAAATTGGAATATGAATTTAATTAATTCCATATGTCATTGGTTTAATTACTAAAACATATTTAATTTTTTAATAACAAAATATGTGTAATTTTCATCTTACAAGGATTGAAGAATGGACACGATAAGATGACACAACTATATATATTTATATTATATTATAAAGTGCGAGATCCTTAGAATAACTATATTATAGAACACCAAAATATTTAATTCTATAATTATCCTTCTTATCCTACTAAAAATCTTCTCAACTCAGTCTATATTTTACATAGAAAAATCTAAACAAAATTTATCTTTTACATCTAACAACTCTTCTAAATTGAAAATAATTTCGTGTTAATTGTTTAATATTATTTGATCAAATTTAAAATAATAATAACACATGCAATGCGTGTGCATATTTTACTAGTTTTATTTAAAGTCGATGACATGATAGAAATCACCGAGGACACCAAAAGACGCATATCTATTTTTGCTACTCCATTATGGACAAATTCACCAAAATTGTTTGCTATCAAAATTACAGTGTAATCCCTCACTTTTTCTTATAACTACATTTTGATTCTCATTTAAATATAAATCAAATTAATTATAAAAAATATCATACAGACATGCAACGCGTGTATCGACATATATATTATATATGAGACAATCAAAAAAATAAAATTAAAAATTACATCAACCAAAAAAAAAATATTACCAACTTAAACCGGCGGATAAGCCAAGAAATAATGCTCACGCATCCATAATCCGCAAAAGGCGAGGATTGTTTGTCCAAGTTTCAGAGCGCGTACGAGCACGTGCATCGATTACTACGCCGGGGTACTGGGATACCTAATTGAGCGGCGAGTGGGGACAGCGCGTGGGATGAGGCTGTCCTTTTTATTTAATAAATTTTAGTTATTATTGTTTAACGGGCCAGTGAGATTTATTTACCACACTCAAATCACTATTGCCACTCTCCCCTCCAATATAGATTGACTATATTATCCATAAATACTACAATATATTTGTGATTAAAAATATTGACTTTTAGTTTCAAAAAACTCCTATATTTAGGCTAAATTCGTAAATTTTAGGCTTTTAAAAAAATATTTACCATTTATGTTACATCAATATGTTTTTATCTAACCAGTAAATTAAAACTTATTTCAATCATGATTTCATATCTTACTTGCATATTTTCATGATATCCTACTCAATTAGTTAAATCTTTCGAGGGCTTATGTGTCATTTCACAATTTGTTTGAGTTCCAATAGTAATTTTGACTGGAAAAGAGAGAGGCGGAATTATAGAGGCGTGTCAGCACAAATGGTGTCAAGCCTTTTACTTTTCAGTTGTCACTTTGCTTTTAAAAAGCTTACAGATTCTTCCTCAACTGCTTCCCTTCACATATTTGCTTGCACCAATCTTTTCTCTCTATTATTATAGTTACTTTTATCCATTTTTTATCCATAGCTGAAATCTTGAAGAATAGTGATGCGGGTCAAGTCAAGAATGTGAATATGTTCCATTGCTTCTTAATGCAGTATATTCTGTGAATTTTGTTTTGTGGGAACTGATATCTGCAACTGTAGGTTAGATTTTTATTTTTTTTTAAAATTTGGTTTGATTTGTACTACAATTTCATGCATTGAATTCATCTGGGCTGCCGACCCTTCTCGGTCCTTTTTCTTCTTTTTGCCTATCTATTCCTGCCTAACGAGTTCTTGAAGGAGAACATGAGTCTGTGCCATCTTTTCTTACTGTTGTACTCTCGGCATTGTATGCAATAATAACTTGCCACTGTGAGTAAGATTATTATTTTTTTGGCCTTTTTCTCAATTATACACGATTTTTTTGCATATAATTCATCTGTCCTGCCAACCCTTTTTGCTATCTCAAAAATTCAGGTTCTGAAATGAACCTCTAGAGATTCGATTTTCTCGGGAGTTTGGCTCTCTTTTTTTTTCCTCTCTCCATACACACTCGACGTACAATTGGTATTGTAATTTTGGGGATAGTGAGAGGTCATTCTCGACTGAAGTATTTATTTAGACGAATCGAGCCTTTTCAGTTTTCTGTGTTGCGTTGGCAATTTTTACAAAGGGCATGCTTGGCTGCTCTAGCTGTTTGTTTTTGTGAGGAAAACTATATTTTTAGTTCTTGATTTGGTGCTCAAGCTCACCTTTTCCCTGTTTGGCTTTGATTCCTTTATTTGTTCTAACTACTTCTTTTAGATTGTTGAAGACATCTTAAAGATATTTTTAAAGAAAATTTAGGCATTATAACTGCATTTTCAATCAAATTCATTTAGATTGATTCTTTGTTTGCAATGTACTGTTAGTGTAGTTCCACTAAAAGCAAGCAACACGAGTTGGGCTTTGGTGTTCTTTACTACTGCAGGTTTTACTTACATATTATCTTGATTGAATCTTTTGTTTTGTTTGAGATAAAATGACTCCGCTCTCGATGTAACAGGGCATAAACTCCGGGCAATGACGAAGGTTAGTCCAGAATTCGGCGATGTGGTGCCGGCAGTTTGGTCAGTGTCAGCAGATGTGAGCTTCAAGTCTGATCAGTTCCCTAAATACAAATTAGGGCCTGATAATCATATTTTAGAAGAGATCAAGGAGGACATTAAGGGTCCACCCCTGAAGGAAGTGGTTGTTCAGGAAACAAATCAGCTAACGGAACAGCATAAGCGTTTGTCTGTTCGTGACCTTGCCAGCAAATTCGATAAGAATTTGGCTGCTGCAGCTAAGTTGTCAGATGAGGTCCTTTAATGCCACTTTGCTTTTGCCTTTAATTTCTTGTGTTACTAATAACATAAGGATTTTCTTTATCTTCAAGCAGTGTGCTTTGGATATATTTTTCTCGGAATTTTTCCTGTAACTTTAACATTGATGACAAAAAAAATGATGAGAACGATGAAATCTATTTTGGAATTCAGGCTAAACTTAGGGAGGTAGCTTCTTTAGATGGACACGTGCTTCTGAAGAAGCTTAGGGATGCGTTGGAATATCTGAGAGGACGATTGGCTGGTCAGAACAAAGAAGACGTGGAAAAGGCTATTTCGATGGTCAGTTTATGGTGATTATAGTGTTCTATGTAATTAAGATTCTTCGCTTATTATCCGCGAACCTTTTATTCAGATCCCTGCTGCATTGGTGAGTTTGTTGTTAGATTTTGTATTATTCAGAACTCGTTTCACCCTTGTATCATCACTCATCACCCGTAAAAGAACATCCAAAACCAACGATTTATTAGTTATCCATTTCAAAGCCTCAAGCTTATACGCTTGTTTCCTCTTTTGCCTTGATGAGCTTGATTAGGAAGAAACACAAAATATTTTCGAAAAGCTTGTAGAATCATGCAGGTAAAGATGGTGGCCACATGTAATTTACAATTACTGGAGGTTTGATCGGTGTTGCTACAATTGCCAATAGAGCATTATAACCATAAATAAAAAGATAATAGTGGAGTTCTTTCACGTCAAATTCAAGCACCAAGAACCAAAAGATGCTATTCTTTTAAGTGGTTCTCATGCAATTCTTTGTCAGTGTTGTAGTTGAATGTATGGTTAACTATCAGCTGTCCGATTATTGTGCACTCAGAGTAATCTTTCCATATTTCGTTGATCAAAATGCTATTAAATTTATGCATTATAGTGCTCATATGTTAATGTTCCAGGTGGAGGCTTTGGCCGTAAAATTGACTCAAAAAGAAGGAGAGCTAATTCAGGAGAAGTTTGAAGTGAAAAAGCTAGTGAACTTTCTGAAGCAGGTTGACATGCACAACACAAAATTTGTCATAGTTGCCACATTTGTTTGCCGCATTTGCACTCAATTAGTTCATAGATTGTAGCTTGGTATGGGCAGAAGCTGCTACTTTCAGTAATTTCCTGCTATAAGTATCTGATCTTTACCTTCTGCATATCCAACATATACATACTATCTTATTTGTATTTAAAAAACAAAAACTATCTTATTCGCATCATTTGATTTTATTTAGCCTCGTTTTGGTGGTTATTTTGTTTGTCCTCGAGAACTCACCTGTAAAATATTTCTCTCCCCTTTATGGATTTTGTACAAGTGAAGTTGCTCTTTTTGCAGGCTTCTGAAGATGCTAAAAAGTTGGTCAACCAAGAGAAATCTTTTGCTTGTGCTGAAGTTGAAAGTGCTAGAGCAGTGGTGCAGAGGATCGGAGAAGCCCTTGAGGAACAAGAGAGAAACCAAAGTTCGGGGAAACAGCAGGTAACATTATGATTTAGGAAAATTTGATTTGCTTTTACCAATTTTTCTTCCCCTAACTGACCTTTGACTATTTGAGCAGCTTCAAGATATCTACTTTTTCCCCTCGATTATCCTTACTGCAGATTCCATATTTTTTTATGATGTTCAGAGTTTCTGAACTTACAGGAATTGGAGGGTCTAATCGAAGAGGTTCAAGAAGCCAGAAGAATCAAATTAAAGCATCAGCCTATTAAAGTATGTTGAAATAGCCTTATTGGTTTTATGCAACTGTTATTTGGAACTATGTTCTTTTGTAGCCATTCGTGACTTTTTTTAAATATGATTACTCCATGCTGACTCATTAATTCATGTTATAAATGGCTAGATATATGTCTTAATATAGTTCACACTCTTATCCTAGATTGAAGTTTACATGATCACTAATTGATTTGATCATTTAATGCATACTTTGAGATGCAAAAGTGTATTTCTTAAACTACATTCGGCTAGTTCATGCAATTACTAGTGGAGATTTACAAAGCTGGGCGTAGTTACTTAAATAATACTGTCATAAAGATCACATTTAATCTTTATTTTTCCTTGTCAGATACCATTAAAGGTATATAAATGCTTATTTAACAAAATTTTTGCGATTCTGAGTTTTGCATAAGCATATAGACAGTATAGCTCATCCATACAAAAGAAATTTACCATTTATAATTTTCCTAAAATTCTAGATTTCTCCGCAATGCATATAAGATCATTCCATCACCTCACCCTGCCATCTCTCAACAATATCCAGATCCACCCTTTTGCCACAATTTTAATTGCAGAGAACTACTCATTTTTCCTGTCAGAATCACTTTTCTAAGTATGTTCCTTTACAACTTTACTGAAACTGCTATTTACATGAAATGCATTCTTTGATTTTTGGATTACTTATACTGTGAGCGATGTCATAGTGTTATGCTCTTTCTTAGTTGTACGTTACTGCAACCTTGGCTCTCTAACATTTTGGCTATATTTTGCACTGGTCCCTGTTTTATGGTTTTCCATTTCCCTACTGCTTCATTCGATTTAATTACAAATTACTTCATGTTTTGAAGGTTATGGAGATGGAACACGAACTTCGAGAACTGAGACTTCAAATTAGAGAGAAATGTATGGTTTCAGTTAAACTTAGAAATGAGGTCTGGCATTTTCCTCCATTACCCTTCTGCAAATACAGTGGGATAGCTCTATTGCTACGGTTTTGACTTGTCATAATTAAAATTTCTATTTCAAGATTCAATTTATTCCGACTTATATGTCTTCCCGCTTTACAGTTGGAAATGAGCAGGATGGCCAAAGATAATTCAAACCAGTTATATGAGCTAAGTGGTTCTCAATCGTTAGGTTCCATTTTACGGGTTCATTCATGCTCAAATGAAGCAGCAGAGCTTGCAAAATCTTCAGTCCAATGGTATCGTTTGTCTTCTCAATCCAGCCGCAGGGAACCTATTTTAGGTATCAATATTTCCTTTCTTTTTTTTGGCTCACCGTGCGTTGTTTCTATTTGGATTTGTGGATTTCCTAGATCATATCAAGCCTGAAGGGGGACAACTAAAATCAATGACCTTTTTTTGTTTCCTCATCCATAATCCATAAACAGTATAAGTTAGGTCCCATGTAAAACTAGACATGCACCCTGTAATCGGTTTTTCAAATTTTCTTCACTCAAGTTTTATTAATTACACTATCTTTTTAGGAGAAAAAAATGTGTATAGTTTCTTTGATTTTTATCTTAGTACATCATCTATTCACCCCTGCAAGGTGCGAACAAGTGCGTTTATGCACCGGAGCCAATTGATGTTGGTCGAGTTCTACAAGTGGATATAGTCTCAAATGGCCAAAAGATCTGTCTGACAACAGATGGCCCTATTGATAAAGGTTGGTATATGTTTAATGGATTTTGTTAAGAATTACGATTCCATCTTTATGCCATTGAAGTATTACATGCGTTTACCTTAGTCGCTTTTCATGCTTATTTCCTGTTATAAGTTGGACTATGTAAAAAATCGTGATAGTTGAGGAAGGCTAATGAGGTTTTATTTTTAATTCTGCCCCTACAGCAGTTAACTTGGCAGGCTACGTAGAGACACTTTTGCGGAAACCAAACAATGACTTCAACGTACGTGACCTTAGAATCTATGCTTATTTAAATTGCATCTTCCAGATTATGGAGAAATCTCGAACTTAGTTTATTGTCATACCATGTTTAAATTATTCTTGAAACATCTATTTTTGAGATGCTAGTACTTCTCGGTTTACAGGTGGTTATATCTCAAATGAATGGACGGAATTATTCATCACAATCCGTGCACTTGTTTCACGTTGGGAAAACGAGAATAAAGCTTAGTAGAGGATGGATCACCAAGGCCAGAGATTCATATTCGAAGTCGATGCAGGTATAGACAGTGATAATGATATGATTCACACACCTGTTTGAACATGTACCTGAAACTAACCACGAACTGATTTGCGAGTTAGATCATGTCACAATCCTAAGAAAAAATCCAGGTTTGTAACTGAAGAATCTGGCATTAATCTTTTCGATAATAATCTTTTTCAGCTATGTGGGTTCAGAGGAGGAGGCAATTCTGCAGCCAAGTCACTGTTTTGGCAGGCTCGAAAAGGACAATCTTTTGTGCTGGTGTTCGACTCCGAGAACGACAGAAATGGAGCCCTGATTCTTGCCAGAAAGTATGCTTCTGACTGCAATGTAAGTAGCTTCTTGTCTTTAATCTCTTTTTACACGCGAAACACTAAAACACTTCTTTCTCATGTATTATCAAATTCGGATTCCTTAAAAACAAGATTCTAAATGGTGATTGATTCACCAGGTCTTGCTTGCTGGTCCAGATGACGATGCATTGCTGTAAGGATCGAGATTTAAATTTCGATTGATGCAAGATAACTCCGAGTGTGTATTTGTGTGTGTTTTTATTCGAGTTTGATCAGTTCAGCTCCTATTAGTCATTACAATACGTCGTAGGCATGGTTTTTGTGTTGCCTATTTCATAGGTAGTAGTTTGTAACACCTTCTGCCCATCATTCAATTGTTATTTCATTCTTGATGATTTGCCATTCGGAGTTTCTCTCCATATTTACAATTCCGGGGGATATACCCATTTGTGTTAAAAAAATATAGCTTGAATACCAATCAATATCTATGTGCTTTCTTCTTCTTTCTTTTTTTTTATTTCTTTTTTTCCCCTCGAATGGGCTTGTTAGAAAATTGGGATATTGAAAACCAACTATAGAAAATTTGATAATCGGGATAACAAACATTTATGAACTCATCTTTCATATGAACACCTATTAATGTACGCGAATGTCACTATGTCAGTAAAAGTGATAAGTTTCAGAAATCGGAGCTTAACTCTACTGGTTTCATCCGTGATTTCTCGTGTCAGCGGCTCAAGTTCGAGTCCTCCCCACCTCCGAGATTAAGAATATAAAAAAGGGATAAGTTTCAAAATAATAAAAAATTGCATTTGATTAATTTACTGTGCAAAAAAATTTAGAAGTTAGAATATATTATGACAAGACAAATTAAACATTTTGACCATTAGTTTTCTTATATTACAATTTTTAAAAATAAAATTAATTAGCTTTTTTTATGTGAACTTTTTTTAAATATATATATTTTTCTCCTTTTTTTAATTATTATTATGGCGCAATAATGCAAATAATATACGTGACATGGCAATTAATATAATTAACCCTAAGAAAATATACTCCAACGGTAACTATTGAACAGTACAACGGCTACGAAGCCCCTCCCAGGCGGCGGATTACGAATGTTTACAAACAATTAATACTGGCCGTCAGATCGACCTCTCCAATCCAACGGTCAAAAAACCAAGAAAAGACGACCGTTGGAACGAAGCGCTGGTTCTCTAATTTAAAAAAGAGGCGTCTCATCTCCCTTTTGCGAATTCCCATTACTTTTCACAGAGAGTAGAAGTGCGTGGGAGATAGTAGACAGAGAGAAGAGACCGAGGAGGGATCAAAGAAGAAGAAGAAGAAGAGGGTAAAATTTACTATAACATGGCGTCAAGACAAGTTATTCTGCCGAAGAACATAGGTATTGGATTCAATCGTTGTATCTGTTGGAGTCCGATAAAAGACTGTTGATAGCCATGCTAGAAATTCTACGGGTTTCTTTTTGTTTTTATTTTTATTTTTTGGATTTCTGTGATTTTGAATGTATTCATATTTCTATTGTTTACGGTATTGTTTGTGTAGCGAGGGTGTTATGCCTCGAGTCATTTTTTATGAATGTGAAATCTTTTTATAAAAACTTTTGCGTAGAAATTTTTGTCAGTGCATCCATGAACATGTTGATCAATCTTTTTGTTCATTGTTTTGAATCTTTTGCATATATATTTTCAAGATTTACTGTTTGACTGACTGATCCACGATGAAATATAATAGGCGAGGCACCGATTCCTGGGGCCGTTAAACAGAAGAACATGGTTGCAGAAAAGAAGAACCGACGTGCACTTGGCGACATAGGGAATATGGTTGCCCCTTGTGGGGTCAAAGGCAAGCCACTTCCTCAGGTTTCTCGACCTGCCACAAGGTATTTATCGATCTTGATCAACTTTTGGGTATGATTGTTTATCGATCTTGATCAACTTTTGGTAATACTTTCAGGAGTTTCTGTGCTCAGTTACTCGCCAATGCCCAGGCGGCTGCCGCAGAAAACAAGGTGTGTTTCTTGAAATCACATCTTGCAAATAGTATTTTTCAAGTTTACGTTCACTAATAAATCTTTGTGGATTTTCTTGAATTACAGAACTCGTTGGCAGTAAATGGAAATGTAGCCATTGTAGCGGATGGAGCTCTGCCCGATAAAAGAGCCGCCCTGGCCCGCAAACCTGCTCAGAAGAAGGATGCTACCAAACCTAAGCCTGAGGAGATCATTGAAATCAGCCCTGATACTGAGGAAGTTCACGTGAAACAGAAGCCAACACAGGTAGTAAATGACGAAAAACTCGCTGAGAATTCGGTGGATAAGTCGTCATCAAGAAAGAAGGCTCCAACTCTTACTTCAACACTCACTGCCAGAAGCCAGGTCTATATCACCGTCACTGGGATTTTACAGCTTGTTTGCCTATTTTCAGAAGCATTTTTTTGAGACAGTTTGATTGATTTTCAGGCTGCTGCTTATGGGCTGAATGACAAACAGAAGGAGGACATAGTGGATATTGATTCTGCTGATGTTAACAATGACTTGGCAGTTGTTGAATATGTAGAAGACATGTACAATTACTACAAGTCAGCCGAGAATGAAAGCTGGCCACATTATTACATGGATTCACAGCCGGAAATTAATGAGAAGATGAGAGCCATCCTAATAGATTGGCTTATCCAAGTTCACTACAAGTTCGAGCTTTCTCCTGAGACTCTTTACCTGACCATCAACATATTGGATCGTTATCTGTCGGCCACGACTACATCAAGAAGGGAACTTCAGCTGGTGGGCATGAGTGCTATGCTTATAGCCTCGAAATACGAAGAAATTTGGGCTCCTGAGGTGCATATATAAAAATTTGACATTTTTACTCGTTTGAATTTAGGTAAAATCTCTTATTAACCATGAGATTTTACTGCAGGTTAATGAGCTAGTTGGCATGTCAGACAACACCTACTCAAACAAACAAGTATTGATCATGGAAAAACGGATACTCGGGAAATTGGAATGGAACTTGACTGTCCCGACTCCATACGTGTTTCTTGTTCGTTTCATCAAGGCATCCATGACTGATTCGGATGTAAGGGGTCGTTCGAACTGATTTTTTTTTTTGAATAAATATGTCCAAGATTCTTAAATTATTATGTTCTTGTGTGGTTTTTATAGGTGGAGAACATGGTCTATTTCTTGGCTGAGCTTGGAATGATGAATTATCCTACACTGATGTACTGTCCCTCAGTGATTGCTGCCTCAGCAGTCTATGCAGCAAGATGCACTTTGAATAAGACTCCCCTTTGGAACGAAACGCTTAGAAAACACACCGGTTTCTCGGAACCACAGCTCATGTAAGTAAAAATGTACAAGAAAAAACAGGCCTGTAATTCTTGAAAATGATTGTATATGCTGCTTAAGTAATCTTGATTCTTTGGTGATCAGGGATTGTGCTAAGTTACTGGTTAGCTTCCATTCAGCGGCGGCAGAGAACAAGCTAAAGGGGATATACAGAAAATACACGAGTATGGAACGAAAGGCGGTGGCTCTGCTGCCCCCAGCCAAATCTCTTTTGGCTGCTGCTGCTTCCAACTGACATTTTATTCACTACTAGAAAGTATGCTAACTTCATTCATTTTTAGAGGAGGATGGATTGATGATTTATCCTTTGAATCCTCGACTCGTTTTCTGTTTCAGTTCCTGATTTCATAAATTCTTTTTATGCATTTAATAAAAAGTTAATGTTGAATCAGATCGAGTTTTTGTGATAATATTAAATAATCGTGATATCAATAATATATTATTAATATCAGTATATCATTAATAATAATAAGATAGGGATATATGAACGCGGGATATAACGAAACCTTAAAAGGATTTTGATTTTCGATTCGATTCAGTTTCTTGTTTTACCTCTTTTTTACACGCAAGAGAGACCCTACCCGTTAAAATTTTGAATGACATATGTTCGATATAACTCGTTAAAATTCAAACTCATACCGAAACAATAAAACTTAATAGTTGTCTCATGGGTTCGTATCAACTTCTGCAAGAGCAAAGGGTCCAAAGGCGAAACTCATTCACAGAACATTTGTTGGGTTGTTATGTTATCTTAAAATTTAGACTTAAAGTGATTTTTTTTATAAAAGTAAAGATAATTAAGTAAACAATTATTTGAGCATATTAATTTTTCTGAATTTTAAAATAATTATGTTATTTTTTAAATTACGGATATGTATGAAACAAACAAACTCAAAAAATCATATTTTTTATACAATTTTTTATTTTTGAAAAGTTTTTCTTGTTAGTTTCGTCATATTTCTTAATTAGATTAGTTTTGTAATTTTTTTTGTATAAAATAAGATATAATATTCTTGAAATCAGAGGAAAAAATGTAAAATTAAAATCCAGTCGCATTTTTTGAAAATATGTAAAACCAATCGGGCCAAAAAGAAAAGTGATGCGTACCCTATTTATTTGAAAAGAACATAAGTTTGAGAAAATGTCACCATGCATATCATTAATATGTAACTTTGTTACGACTCTTAAACTTTGGAAGCCAAATTATTTTTATTTTTTTTTTAAAATGCTTCGAAACGACTAAAATTAATTTCTATTTATATATTTTTTTAAAAAACATTAGTTTCAACTTGAGCGGAGGATGTCTATTATATTTTACCAAAAAAAAAAAGATTTTACAAATATTAGTTTGAACGTAAAATAAAATCAAATGAATATTAGAATCCAATAATACATAAACTCCTTTAATAAACCATAAATTTATGAATACATGCCTAGATTAAAATCTTAAAAAAACTACATAATTGAATTCGATAATCAACTATTAATGAAAAGTTGAAAACAATTGGATTTTTTTTTTTTTTTTGCAAAACACAATATTTAATTTAGGTTTTTAAGAAAAAAAATAAAATCCAATATATTTATGTAAACATTAATAAGTGACATATAATAATTCAAGTCTCGTAATGCCGCAAATTCTTAAAATGATTGCTACGATAAGAATTAAGAGCTCTACCAATTTCGGAAGCAACCATATTCTTTAGATATACTTAAAAGAAAAGGAACTTTAAATATTGGGTACTCGCAATAATTTTTTTTTTGTTAGGTGGAACAATCGAAACGCGACACTTGAAATATAGTACGATTTAAATAATCTGAGTTGCATGTTATCATCAGCTATAATTTTTGACAAAACTGTAAATGTCCGGTCTTACAAAATTGTTCGTTGTAAATATTCTTACATTCGATTTTAGATATAAGAAAAGACATGGAAGAAAACCTCAAAAAAAAAAAAAAAAAAAAAAAAAAAAAAAAAAAAAAAAAAAAAAAAAAAAAAAAAAAAAAAAAAGAGATAGCAATTATCGACATGCCAATTATATTCATTTGGTGTCTACATTTTATGTGATGAATCGAGCTTAAAAATCAGGCTGGGTGCCTTTGAGTAAAGGTGTAGTCAAGATTCAATAAGACAAATTACCAAAAGTGATACAAAAAGAAAAGAAAACTTGAGCAATTTAAACTATTATTCATGGATACGTTAAAAAAAAGGTTAAAAAAGAAATAGAAAAGGACTTGTCCGAAATATATAAAATTGTTGAGAATCCATTTTAAAGATGGTTTGGTTATTAGGTTCTTGTTATTTTCTAAAACTATCTAATTTTTAATAATAATAAAAAAATAGATTAGTGGTTTATGGTCATTTAATTTCTTTTCTGATAATATATATGTTTTCTTATTATATATATATTATAAGAAAATATATATATATTATGAGAAAAGAAATTAAATGAGCATAACATCACTAATCTATTTTTTAATTAAAAATTATATAAACGATGTATAATTGTGTGAACATTATAGGTTTCTTTTTCTAATTAAAATTTTTAAAAAAATTCAAGACAGTGATTACTCTTATTGTTTGATGGAAAAAACTTGTGTAAGACGGTCTCACGAGTCGTATTATGTGAGACGGATCTCTTATTTGGGTCATCCATGAAAAAATATTACTTTTAATGCTAAGAGTATTGCTTTTTATTGTGAATATCGATATGGTTACCCGTCTCACAGATAAAGATTCGTGAGACCGTCTCACAAGAGACCTACTCTTGTTTGATTAAGTTTGTTGCTTATCATGTTTAATTAGTAGCTAATAATCAGTGGAAAATCAAATGAGGAAAAAGCTGTAAAGGATGCAATGCCTTTAATTTTAGGTTTATATTATTGAATTAATTAATAATAAAGGCCAATGCGATGACAAAATGTGAATGAATATTTGACCACAACTTTTTTCTTGAACGCTAATCCAATAATTCAGTCCTTTTATTAGTTAGATTAGATTAGATATTCATAACACTCGTGTATGGAACTCAAAAGTATATTTAAGTAGAACAACTTTTATTGAATTTATTTGAAATTTTTCATAATATAAGTCAAAAGTGTACTCGAGTGAGAAAAGTAATGAGATTTGTGAGCTCCATAGAAGCTATTGTAATATCACAGTAGGTTGCGTCAAACTATTTACGTTGTTGTATGATCTGGTTGGTTGTATGCAGGGATGTTAATGGGTCCATTGGGTCGGATTCGAATAGGATTTCAATCTGTCATGATCAAACGCTTACCACTATACCAAAAGTTATAGTTGTTAGCCAAGACACAACTTTATTTTCTTGTATTTGTGACAGCGCAGAGTGCACTTATTTGGATACTAATGGGTAGAGCTGTTAGGCGTATGAGTCCGGGGAGGTATGCGTCTATCTACTGGTGTTATCTCATATTCCTTAGAGATTAGTCTTATACTTTTCTTAGAGTTTGTCCTATCCCACCAGAGATTGTATTATCCGTTAAGATCTGACGTCATTCTTTTATGGCTCACCCAACCAACTAGATCAAGCGACACCATGTCAGCAGCTTAACGCACAAGAACTTCTCAGAATGTAACTCATCTCAGTACCACTCTCACTCATGAATGATTAACCCAACATTCCCCCAAGAAGTATAGAATATGCTTCTCGAGAGACTTGAACTCATGACCTCGCTCTCATATCAATTGTTAATATCAAACGCTAACAACTAGGCCAAAAACTATAGTTGTTAGCTAATGCGCAACTTTATTTTCTTATACTTATGACAGTGCAGAGTGCACCTACTTGGGTGCTAATGATAGGGTTATTAGGCTCATGAGTCCGAGGAGATGCGTGTCTATCTGCTGGTGCTATATCATATCTCTTAGAGATCGGTCTTACATTTTCTCTACCGTCGGTTCTGTCCCCAACGGAAATAGTATTAATCGTTAAGATTTGACGTCATTTTTTTACTGCTCACCCAGCCAACTAGACCAAGCAACGCAACTTAAGCAACTTGACGCATGAGAACTTCCTAAGAGGTCACTTATCTCAGTACTACTTTTATTCATGCATATTTAACCCAACATAGTCCTTCATCCACATCCTCGTTCATTATATTCATTAGCATCCCGATATCTATCTCCAACGGGAATGCAACTTCCATCCACATACCCGCCGAAAGATCATATATCCATACACTACCCAAATATTCTATTACCACCTACAATTGTATTTTTTTTCAAATTTGAATTATTTCGATTAATTAATACATATTTACCAAATTCTTATACGAACAATAAGAATAAAGATTGAAGACAAAAATTAGCAAACTAAACATCATATAAGAAAAACAAAATATTATAAATAGTTTATCCCAACATCGTTTCATGTCAAGTATGATGCTGCCAGTCTCGCCTCCATCCTTGCACCCGAAAATCCTCATACCCGATTATTTAATCGGATCCAAAAAAACCCTTCATACCCTTTTATATTCGAGTCGAGTATTAGATTTTCCAACGAGTTCGAAAGAAATTGTCATGTCTAATCTTATAGATCTAGATCTTAGTAGGTAGAGCTGATTTTTGGTGGAGACATTATCAACAATATGTAATAATAAGTCTAGGATCTGGAAGGTGATATGTGACATCAGCAACAAGACACGCTCCTCTTCGGACTTATAAATCTAAAAACTAGACTTATTGATATCTAAGTAGGTACAACCCTTTATATCTATCTATATGTCGATTAGTACGGAGCTCAGGGCTAACACAAAAAGTATAAGAAAATAAAATCACGCTTATACTAATGACTATAGTTTTGAATCTAAGGATAAGCGCTTGATTTCAACAACAAATGAGATTTTACATATTTTTTTAATAAAAAGTGTATTTTTATCAATCAAAGTTCAAATCCCATTCTAAATAAGAGAAAGAGATTCTTGCAGTATATACATTTTTAAAAAAAATTTAGAATCTGTTGAATATTCTTTTTTCTAAAAAAAGACAGATGGTCAATGAATCCAAAAATTGATTATGGTGAAAGGCGAGATAATATTATAAATGTGGTATTATTGGTTCAAAAGCTAGGGTTTTTTGTTTTATACATTATTGTTTAATTTCTTAAAAAGTAGTCTTTAAAGTAGATACAAAAATTAAAAAGACGCGATCACTTTGAATTGATGAGTTTTATCTTTTGCTTGCAAGTACGTGGGGTTGGTTTATTTGTTTTTTAAATAATAATAATAACAATAATAATAATAATAATAAAGCAAAAACTTGTGTGAGACGGTCTCACGGGTCGTAACAACAACAACAACAATAATAATAAGGTAAAAACTTGTGAGATACTCACGGATCGTATTTTGTGAGACGAGTCTCTTATTTGGGTCATCCATGAAAAAATAATATTTTTTATTCTAAGAGTATTAGTTTTTATTGTGAATATCGGTAGGGTTGACCCGTCTCACAGAAAAAGATTCGTGAGACCGTCTCACAAGAGACCTATTGTAATAATAATTCTCCAAATAGGCATGGATGCATAACCTAATTGTTATTAGATAGCCCTTTTTTTTAAAAAAAATCACGTATCTATGTCATAGTGTGAACAATTACTCATATTTAAACCATTAGAAAAGTAGTTTTATTTTTTTTACTAACTTGTCTGATTTTGGATTTTGGTTCATTAAGTTTAGTTTTGGTACATTAATTTTTTATTTTTGCTTTTTTTGTTTAAATTGTTGACCTTTATCAGACAAATAAGAAATTTTTGATGTCACGACAACAATACGACGAAATAAGACTGGAAGCCAAAAAAATAATCAAAGTTATGTTCGGTCTTTGATCGATCAAAAGTCCTGGGCGCATTGCTTAATTTAACCAGGCTAGAAAATGTATTATAGTAGGGAAAACTACATTTTTTTGTGTTGTAATTTTGCCTCTTTGCTATTTTGGTCATATATGTTATCAAATTTTATTTTTGTCAATTTTAGCTATTTTTTATACGTAGTGTTGACTCGACGTTATACACGTCAGCTCCAAATCATCACTGCATTGGCTCTACATGAGCGTTAAGTATGTAAAAAGATTAAAATTAAAAAATATTAATAATAAAGATAATAGACTAAAACTGCAATTTCCAACATAAATGACTAAAATCGCAAAGAGACAAACATACCCGAACAAAAAAAAACCAATTTTCCCTTATTACTATATCACAAGCACAAGAAAAAAAAATGTCCAAGATTTAAATAGACAATTGAACCTACCAATCAACGAATAAGTATTTTCAAATATTTATATGTGAAAGGCAATAATGTCAATTCACATGCATGCGTCTCCATTTTCTTCACAACGATGAAAGGAGCACTTAAATTTTCCTTTGTTGCTTTAAAAGAATAGTGCATTATGGTACGTACATGTGTTATTATATGACAAGCAATGTATAAATTTGAATATTCTAAGATAGTTAGCCTAAATTTTTCGTATTTTCAAAATTCTTGGAAAATTTATATTCGATCGAAACGTCTTTAATCCATACGTACGAACAAGCGAAATTAAACCAAAGCCTCTTTAATAAAATGAAAAAAATATATATATGTATATTGTTTATAGTTAATAGAGATAGATTTTTTTTTTTATATATATAAATATTAGTGAATTGCCCCTTTCTTGAAATCAAAGGGTCGATTAATTGTTTAAATATATATATAAAGTTAAAGTCTCAATCGGTGCAACAGTTGTTTCTCAGTTTAAAGCCCAAAAATTCTTTGAGTGGAGTCTAACGTAGTCTCCAAAAGATTAACTAGAGATTCCCAACAAGATTTATAGAATAATGCATTTCTTATAATTGCAGCACGAAATGCTTACAATTTTAAAGATATGGTAATAATAGAACTAAATCTTTAAATTATATAATAATCCAATCACTATGTTTCGATCAATTGCGTCAACAGAGTTTAAGTATTTCCCCTTTCAACAATAACAAAACCTTGTAACTCGTGAATATTGACGAGCTAGCTAGGCAACACCAATTATATATACGAGTGTTCTTTGTTGTATTACAATATGATTCGTGTTAGAAACTCGACTCAAATAATTAAGAGTTATGGATTTCGATCCATTAACTTGTCAAAATTTATTCTTGATGCATTAACTTTTAACTTTGACTATTTTGATTTCATTGCTGGCTAGTAATTTTTTATAACGATAATAATAATAATGATAATTGTTTTCATTCGATATCTTGTCAATGAATCAAAGGAGGGACAGAGTCAGAAAATGGAGGTTGAGAGGGAAAAAAATTTAAAATTTTTAGGGGGACAAGAAAAAATATTAGGGGAGAAAGTGCAAAAAAAAAATATTATTTTAGGGCCATAGTCGATGAAAATAAAAAATTGAGGGGGACAATCGCTTCCACCCGTCCATGGCTCCGTCGCTGTATAGACCATGCGCGTGAAGCCAATTGTGGTGTTGTTGCGTGACACGCCTCGATGTCGGGAGCATTGGGGCTGATTAGATGCCCATTTAATTTCCTCCATGTCCTCCACTCATCCATGCTCACTTAGACTAGTGCCTGCTTTGATTAATTGAGAAGTTTTTTGAGCAGTGAAAAAAGGTTTTCTTCTCTTGTTTTTTCCCCCGAACAAGATAAAATTCTTTCATATGTCGTCAACTTTGTTATGTGAAAACTATGTCGGAAATTATTCGTGTATAGAAGTTTTGGATAAGTTGTCTTGGATGTTCCGAAAAGGGAAAGTTTCATTTTTGGTCATGCATCTTGTACATTTTTCAATTGTAGTTCTGATGTCGGTCATTTTACGGTTTTAGTATATTAGTTTTATTTTTTACCGATTTTAGTTTTTTCACTATAGTGCTGATATGATGTTAAAAAATGATGACGTGACACCAAATATTGCTGTGTCCGATATCATATTAACATTTCGTTGAAAAATTACTGAAACAGGAAAAAAACGCAAATTATTAGATTAAAGACCATGAATGATCGAAAACAAAATAAAAAGTGACAATCATGCAAGTTAATTACATAATATAAATTATAATTTTTTTTATCTCATGATAAAATATATTTCTCCGAGGGTTTGAAAGGCAATCAATTAGTTTAAGAATTAGTGGAAAATAGAGTTTTCCTTTGTTTCTAATAAAAAAAATTAATGAGTATTCTTAGATTTTTGTAAATTTCAGGGAACCATGATGGGGCTATTTATAGTATAAGTGCTGAAAATTAATCGAGGTATTGATTCTTCAAGCATCAATCATTTCGGAAGCTAGTAAACCCCATTATTTCTTACAAAACAGCCCTTTATATATAGGAGTGTCAAAATGCAACACTACCCGTCAACTCGACACGACCCAACACGAAAAAAATCAGGTTCGAGTTGGGGTTTTTCGGGTTCGGGTTGGGTGGGTTCGAGTTAGTGCTATGTTAGACGGGTTTCGGGTTGGGTCGCGGGTTGACCCAGATTTTTTTTAAAAAAAATATTACCTATATTTTTATATATTGTATGTTTGAACAAAATTTATTGTATATTTATATGTTAAATTTTCATCATTTAATATTTATTNTTTTCGGGTTCGGGTTGAAAAAAAAATATTCGCGTGTTGACCAGAAACCCGACCCACCCGACCCGATTGACACCCCTATTTATATAGTTATGGATGAACTGTGTTTTTGGTCATGTATGTTTGTTTCATTGCGACTTTTTTACTCTATGTTATCAAATTTCAGTTAAAATAATGTATCTTCCAATTTTGTGCAATTTCAATTTTTTTTTCATCGGGAGTGCTGACATGAAATTACACATATCATATCACATCAGTTTTAAGTCGGAAAAATGACTAAATTTTCCCAAAAAAAAAAAACAAAGAAAATAGATTAAGACTGAAATTTGATTTTCCCTAAATATTATTATTGTCTTGTCATAAATTTTCGATTAGGCCTCGGTTGTCTTAAAATTATAGCCTCTTGTGCATGTTTTTTTAACTTATTTTCTATCTTGAAGACACATCGATACTAACAAGGGAAGGCGACATATCGGTTTAGAACTTTCTATGCAGTCTTATCTATTCCACGCTTTAAGGAGACCGTGGTTTCATGTTATCAAGACACAAATTAGTGATTTCTCGTATAAGAAATCTGTTTTGTTTCTGAGGAAACATTTTCCCGAAATTGTTTCAACATGCAAAGGTAAATGTATAAAATGTGACGGCCGTGTCAGAATTTTTCTAAAAATCATGTTTCCATATGTATATGGACATGATAAACAATATGTCGAAATAAATCGATTGTTACCTCCGGCCATTAAAAATTTTTAATTTCTCAGCTTTTCCTCCGATTGATGCCTTCTAAGCACTCAACACACCCTGTAAATGGTGTATATTTTTCTTAGTACCTCAGTCGCTGCTATTTATAGGCATCTCATACCATCGATGAGTTATTGCGGGAGCCTTATTGTCAAAAGAAGAGGCGCATGCATGCCTCAATTTTCTAAAGTTGAGGTGGTGCATGTACCGTTTTTCAAAATTGTAGACTATGACCGTCGTCATTTCCTACACGTTTTTCCTTCTTTCTGATATGTGTCCCTTTTTCTTACAGACCGGTGATAGGACTTCAACTCGATCGTTTCGTTTTCGGATTAGTCTAAGCTTGATACGACTTCCTGATCTTTCAGAATCGCGAAAACAGATGAGACCGATAAGAATGTTATAAACATTTCTGATCACAGATCGCTTATAATTGTCATGTTAAAATGCGAATTTAATTAAGGTTACCAACGAAACGTAACACATAAGATTAGGAAATCAAACACAATCTTGTAGTGATGGTTCACATGAATAGACATGTGAATTAAAGACATGACATTAAATAAAATTTGATGCTGAAGAATATCATTCATGGAATCTTTGTGTTG
Organism: Primulina huaijiensis; assembly: GCF_012295235.1. Classification (NCBI taxonomy): domain Eukaryota; kingdom Viridiplantae; phylum Streptophyta; class Magnoliopsida; order Lamiales; family Gesneriaceae; genus Primulina; species Primulina huaijiensis. The sequence continues at coordinate 4,419,091 of NC_133322.1, forward strand.
AAATTCCTTTCTATCGGCATTTTTCCACTAGTGAAAATGTGGAATACATTTGGTATCTACAATAATACATGTGTATGTGTGTTTTTAGGTTATTTCCCCTTAGTTGAGCAACAAGGAATCCAAGGTCCTCACCCATCAAATCCAATAGAATTTTTTTTCTTTTTAAAGATAATGTTTTCGTAATCAAATCAGTGATCGAACCGACTTATCTTTAAAAAAAATATCTAATCGATCAAACCAGTGTATCTGGACGGTCGGATCGGAATATTGTTATATTATATAAATATTAATATTATATAATGAATAATATATTTTAAATTTTAAATCATGTAAAATGTATATAAATAGACAAAAACAAAAATATTTATCAAAATTTGAAAACTAAATCATTATATACATGTGTTCAAAATATCAATTACAGTTATATATATTTTAAAACAAAAACAATAGATTAAATAAACTCTAGTACTACTAATATAATATTTTTAATGAAGTTCAAATTCCAAATAATCATGTATATGTATAGCCAAATATTAAAATTTAAGATTTTAAAAATAAGAAAATTAATTTTTCAAGGATAAAATAAATTCGAAAAACGGTTGAACCGCTTTTCTAGTACAATACCATCCCAACCGTCTACGTTCCGGGTTCGGGGCGTGACACCCCGCCGTATTGTAATAAAAAAAATTAATTTGAAATGTATTCAAACAGTTTGATTTCGGCATCATGCATGCAGTAAGGGTGCCGGGTCATCTTTCATTGAAATTAACGAGGTGGTGGTTACTGTCTTAATAATATTCTACTAGGTGGAAATGAAAAGTCACACAAAAAAAAATTATAGTGGGAATTGTGTCATAAAATAAAATTGAAGTTAACCAATTTGCATGCAACATGGAATCAAAAAAAAAAAAAAAAAAAAAAAAGAANCCTTAGTTGCATATATCATCAACCACTTACTATAAAATTGGAACCCACTGATGATAATCATCGGCCTCGATTTGAGCCACGTGGATATCAGATCAATCGTTTATTGATGACAAATTAGAATATTCTTTCAGATGCAGATCATGCATGCCAGGTGAAAAGACCAAAACACCCCTCTCCTCTCATTGTTTTTTGGCTATAAATATGCCAGTGTCGAGTCCTACTTTCCTTAGGACAAACACAAGCTCTTCCAAGTGTGTTTTCCTCAGTCTCTTACAGAACCGAAATTCTTAGTGTTTTTTTTCTTCTTCTTATTACGTACATAGCTTAAGAAAGAGTTTGGAAAAATGGAAGGAAAAGGAGGCCTTGGGAAATTTTATGAGAAGGCTAAGCCTTACGTAGCCATGATTTGCTTACAATTTGGCTATGCTGGGATGAATATTATAACCAAAGTTTCACTTAATAGAGGGATGAGTCACTATGTCTTGGTTGTGTATAGGCATGCCTTTGCCACTGCGGTCATTGCTCCCTTTGCTATTTTTCTGGAAAGGTTGATGACATATATATATATTCACTTTTTTTTACCACTTTTGATTATTTTTATTTGTTTTCAAGAAATGAGAGCTGAATCTTCTTGATTCTTGGTTTTTGACATAGGAAAGTGAGGCCGAAGATTACGTACACGATTTTCTTGCAGCTATTTGTGTTGGGACTTCTCGGGTGAGTTTCGGAACTGAGACGTGATGCTTGGGTTAATGTTAAGTTTCTATGCTGTGCAAAAGCGGACTGATCTAATATTAATATTCTATTCGGATCTGGATATTGCAGGCCGGTGATCGATCAGAATTTCTACTATGCTGGGCTGAAATACACTTCCCCGACTTTTTCATGTGCCATGAGTAACATGCTCCCCGCGATGACATTTGTTATGGCAGTTATCTGCAGGTATGTGTGTGTGTGTGTGTGTGTGCGCATTGCATGTGTATGCTATAGGAAGTAAATACTTTCGAATAAAGAGGATTGAAAGCAGACGATTTTCGAACCGAATATAATCGAGGGTGGTGCACTTGTAATGTGTAGGATGGAGAAGGTGAATATAAAAAAGGTGAGGTGCCAAGCGAAGGTGGTGGGAACAATAGTGACGGTTGCGGGAGCCATGTTTATGACACTATACAAAGGTGATGTGATCAACATGGTATGGTCCAAATACATTCATCCTAGGAAATCCTATGTTGCTGACACAACTCAAGGCACTGACCAAGATTGGGTTAAGGGTTCGATTCTGCTCATCTTGGCCACTTTTGCTTGGGCTTCTTTCTTCATTCTTCAGGTTCGTTACACCGTTTCGCTCCGCTGAAAATAATTTATCCAAACTCATAGAAACAGGTCGATATTGCATATAGGCCATGCAAGACCCAAGAATTTTGTAAAGAAAATGATCGAGCACTTCTCTTGATTTTCTGAATACAGGCCATTACGTTAAGGAAATACACAGCCCAGCTTTCATTGACTGCCCTTGTGTGCTTTATGGGAACACTGCAATCTATTGTTGTCACTTTAGTGATGGAGCACAAGCCAAATGCTTGGGCCATAGGATGGGACATGAATCTGCTAGCTGCTGCCTATGCCGTAAGTTCACAATCGAAACGTTTTCCTTTACTTATTTTTCATATATAGTACTTTGTTGAATAACACATTCATCTAAACATGTATGTACAGGGTATTGTTTCATCGAGCATTGCATACTATGTTCAAGGCCTTGTGATGCAAAAAAGAGGGCCGGTATTTGTCACAGCTTTCAGCCCGTTGATGATGATCATTGTAGCAATCATGGGATCTTTCATTTTGGCAGAAAAAATATATGTTGGAGGGTACGTATAGATCTTTCGAAACAACCGAAAAACTAATCAAAATGAACCATTTCTCGAGTACTTTTTTCAAACTTAAATCTACCTTTTTGCAGTGTTATTGGGGCAGTGCTGATAGTGATGGGACTGTACTCGGTTCTGTGGGGAAAATACAAGGAGTACAAAGAGAAAGAAGCAGAGGAAATTCTTGAACCAGTAAAGGGCGGTAACAACACTGGAAATGCCAACCAAAAGCAGAATCAAAATGGAATGATTATCGAAGATATTGAAGCAAATATTATGATCGGAGTGACACAGAAAAATGAAGATAAAAGAATGTCCGCGGTTCCAGCAATTGCCATCGGTGCTCCAATGCCACAGCCTCCCATGATAGCCATTGAAGCCCCGAAACCTTAAACCTGTCGAGGGAAATTATTACAACCAAAATATATGTGTGTGTGTGTGTGTGTATGTACGCTTTTTTACTTCTTCTTTTTTCAAAATTTTGTCTTTCGGTGGGTCTTTTTCGTTGTATGAAATGGAGTGATTCAGGAGATTGTAACCTTTGGTGTAATCTAAAAATTTCCCAAGAAAATTTCATGAAAAATGTTTTATTGACATTTTTTTTAAAAAAAAAAAAGAACAAAACAAATCGAATATATGTTTGTAAAGTTAGTGTTTTTCATTGTGTCCACTTCGGATATCAGCTGACGTCTGATTCAGAATCCCACTTAAAATTTACAGATCTTTTAGTTGGTTCTCTCTCAACATGATCCTACGTTATTACTAATTGATGAAATTTATTCGTACATATATTATTAGTTGTATTTATCGTGTAATATACGACAAAATTATGGAGTACATAATAGAACATATAAAATATTACAACAACTCAAACGTCACAGTTTGATCTCTTACCTAACAGGACAGTTATTACATCTCAACAAAAAAAATATAAATTTTCTTCGACCATTGATTAAATATAGAGATTAAATTATCTTTTCCTTCTTTGGATTAAATTCTCGTATATTATCATTTATATCATGATTCTTGGGAACTTATTCCACTCAATCTTATGAAAAATAAAGAAAACTCAAGATTCAAGGGTCTGTTTCTGGCTAAGTATATATTGATCACGTTTGAAAAATAATGGAACTAGGAATACGAATGGAGATGGAACTGATCGAGTGAGCAAAGCATCGCAAAATCCCAAGTTCTTTGAGCATTTTAGGCCCACTTTCCTCTCTTTAAACATTTATAAATACATTCATTCATATTCCATCCACACCTCAAAATCACCAAGGATGTATATATATGTTGATGCTAGAATAATTTTTACCCAAATTATAAACTCTTTATTTCAAAATCATCAAGGATGTATATATGTTGATGCTATATGATTAGACGATTTTACGGAAAACATTTCTTTTTCTTTGGCTTCTTTTATCTTACATCGGAAGAACTTCTCGCGTAAAAAAGTATTTGGGTTGTGGTGAACCAAGTGTTCTTTGGCTTCTTTTATTTGGTAAGAAGCATAAGACTAAACATCCTTGTTGAAACATCTAAATACTTGTTCTTTCTTAAATAGATTTTTATAGGAGGTTTAGGATTCATTATTTGTGAATCAATTTGTCCAATCGACATTTGGGATTATGGAAGTTCGGATTATTCCATTCAGCATCCTTTCTTATCTGATTGTGAAAAATCGAATATTTAAAAAAAAAACTTGAAAATTGGTGAAAATTCTCAATTTACATTTCAAGAGTTCAATTGTTTTGGTGATATTTTTTTGTTTTCGAGTCGAGAGAATGGATTGTTATAATTGAGTCTCGAATCTAAAACTTTGTCCCAACCTCGATACCCTGGTGTTATATGGACTACGAGTCATTGACTTTGGTAAGATTTATATGAACTGTTTTTTTACGACAAATCCATTTTTTTCCTGCCCTTTTCCCCTCTCTTGGATATATATGTCCTGGTGGGGATATTGCTCGGCCTTTATTCTATTAGGATATCAGTAAAGCCATCGACATGATATTCGCCCAATATAATTAGGCAGTGCCACTTTGGATTTACCAACTTGGTCTCCATCGTGGCTTCTACTCGGTCTCGATCATGATTTCAAGGAGTCATGGCTCGGCCTCGGTCTCCCTCACTCCATTTTTCGTCACATATCGATCACATATTAATTTTATCGTTGCTCGTCTCGTTTGATAAGAAATTGAAATATATGAATAACATAACTATTTTTGAGTCCAAAGATTATAGAACTCGACTCAAATGGTACCTAAAACAAGGACCAAATTGTCCCACATAAATATTTTGGCACCTCATGTGTGTGGAGATATATTTGATTATCAATCAAATCTCAAAGAGAAAAAAATGTCGGCAATTAACGGTGGTAGGTGGTGGGTTATCGTTGAAAGGTGAATAAGATGAGAATTGATGCATTCAGAAAAGATAAATTCGCCTATTATAAAATATGAATATGAATAGACATCTAATTCCTTCATTTCTTTCATCTCAATCTCAAGTATTCTTCTATTATCTTATAAACATTCATCTTTAAGTGTTTAGTTCTATAATATTTTTGAGATATTTGTTCTCGTGTATTAAGATAGTGTGTATTCTATTTTGAAATACAGTGACTGGTTGTAGCCTACAAAATGTTATTGTGGAATATTTTCATCTTACTCGTGGTTTTTGCCATAAAATTTTTTATGGATTTTCCACTTAAATCTCAATGTTCAATTTATACTTTATTTTCGTATTATTATCTCAAGATGTACATGGGACCAACAAGTGGTATCAGAGTCTTTGTTTAAATTTTTTATAAATTTTGAATGCTCTGTAATTGTAGTCTTGATTGATCTTCCACATCAAAAAAGATTTTTGAGATTTTTTATTACGACGAGATTATTTGTTCAATCTACTAAATTGTTGTAGACATAACGGCGGGTAGGTACGAGATAACAAAGTTCAATCAGAGAAATTTTATGCTGTGGAAAATAAATAAACAATCAGTTTTAAGAAAGCAGAATTGTTTGACGGCTATTGGAGATAGACCGAAGGAAATGACGGATGTTGGAAAGTGGAATGAGATAAATGATAATGTTGTTGCAGACGAAGTAATATCAAATATCTATGAGATAAAAAAAATAAACAAACAAACAAACAAAAGATATCTAGAATACTCTGACAAAAATGTAAGAGGTCAAGTCATTATACAACAAAATTTTCCTAAAGACGAAGGGCTTATACTGATCTTATAAGCATTTCCTTTTGAAGTGCTCAGTTCTATAATAGTTTTAAGGTATTTGTTTTCCTATATTAAGAGAGTGTGTGTTCTCTTTAGTTGTTCAATTTTATATTTTATTTTCATATTATTATGTCAAGGTGAGCCATCTGAGACCAACACCTTGTACTTTTTTCTCGCGACAGCATAAGATCGATCATATTCCTTATATTTTGTTGTTTTTGTGTGAATTCTCCTAAAATTCAGTAATATATAATGATAAATCAAGTGGTTTTAACTAACATGACAAATTCAACCATATAATTTGATGTGTATGTCTCATATTAAACAGTCTCACGGATTTTTATTTGTGACATCAGTTGACTCGGTCCATACTTAAAGTAAAAAGTAATACTTATGACATAAAAAATAGTTTTTTTCATGGGTCGGGTTGTGTAAAAAAACTTTTCACAAATTTTTTGTTTGATTTGATTGTCTCATTATTCACAAAAGATCCCACATCATGAGGTCACAACATCCATCCATTTCCCATATCTCTTAATTGGAGTATAATTTTTCCTACTTGCTAAGAATTAATTCGATTTCATGTCATAAAAATTCAAGAGACTCGTATACTCTGGTGCTGAAAACATAAGAAGAAGATCGCGATAACTCTCGAATATAGTCTAATATCATTATATTTGCATAAGTATATAACTTCAAATTTGAGTGTTTTTAAAATCGAGATTCTTATCTGTTCAAAAAAAAAATTAAAAATTATCTAAATTAGATTTATAAAGTAATAAATTGAGCTGACGCTGGTGACATGATTGGAAATAGTTTTGGATAATGGCGAGAGCACTTGCAAATGGTTAATCCGCATGGAAGTCACTTGAACCCCCGACCATTATTAATGCAACAACGATTCTACACATAACTTTTTTGTTTATATTGGAAATTTTGTTTTCTCGAATCATATTGTCCCTAATTAGTTAATTAACCATTCTTTAAAGTGCTTTTGTCTTATTGCTACTACCCAAAGTCAGCAATAATTATTCTGAACGGGGAGAAAATTTAACGATTTGAGTTGTATAATCACCATATATCAGTTATAATTTTTGATAAAAACTAAAACGTTCGATCTTATCGTCGGTGTAATTACACCCTTGAGGACACACAAAATAAAAGATAAAGTGATTGTCAAAAAATTGATAGATGAAAGTATAAATTTGTATGTAATAATTTAATGCTCTACGGCCAAAATTAAAGTGATGAAAAATATGACTGAAAAACATATACAACAGAACAAAATTATCAATAGCCTATATTGCTTAATATATAACTAGTGTATTGTGTATGTGTTGTGTGTTTGTGCAGTCTTTTTTGTAATCTATTTGATTTATATTTAAATATATATAATATCATAATTTAAAAATTAATGAGAGGTAATATTGCAATTTCAAGTGATGTAAAAAGAAAAGAAAGTAAGAAAACAAAAAAAAAATTCAAACCAAGACATCAAATTTGTCTTTATTATCCAGATTCTTAATAATAATAATAATAATAATAGATATAAATATAAGAGAAAATTATAATTTTAATCTTGAATATTTTCTTCATTGAGATTTTTGTCATTTATATTGTTAAATTTTAGTTTTAATTTGTTACTTTAGTGTTTGTCATATCAACACTCTCACGAGAAATGAGATAAAGTTGTTCAAAATTGAAATATGTATAACTAAAAAGTTATCAAATGAATTATAAATATAATTGAAATGAGCGAAAAAGATTTAACAACATTGATTAAATTCACAAATAAATAAATACACAGAATCAAAAATGCAATTTTCCCTAAATGTAAATATAGATATCAGAAATTTTGATACAAAACTCCTTATAAATTTGCGAAACTTTGAAAAAGAAAAGTCAATAATTATTTTTCCAAAATATTTACACACACTACTTTAGTATTATATGTTTTTTTTTAAAAGGAAAAGATAGTAGATAAATAAATAAAAGAAGTCAAATTAAATATGACAAAAATAAAAAGACTCGAGGGATTAAATATATCGACAGTGCTTCGCTATTTTCCAGAAAAAAAAAATTCCCATTAATTTTATTGATAATGAATTTTCAGTCAATATCGTTGGATCAGTTAAAAACATCTATTTATATTTCTATAAAAACGAGTCAACAAACTCAAATAAAGATTTGATTATTCGCTCAGGAACACTTTACTACTAAATTCAAATCTAATGAATCAAGCTCGAATTCAAAGCTGAAATCTGAGATAAACTGGAGCTTATACCTTTTGAGCTTCGAAACGACCACAAGAATTCGAGCTCAAGATCAAGTACAGAAACATTGACTATTATTCAGCTCGATTTGGTTAATTTTCCCCCGTATCGGGATCGTGTATTATAAAATTCAGGATTATCAAAAGAAACAGTAAACCATTTAGGACAGAAAAATTATGGGTTGAAGGCTTGTCGAGGATTAGGAACAAAAGGATGGCGTTTTGCATTTGCTTACATTTATGTAGAATAAGTATGATGCACAACTCAGGGAATGCATGTCATTTTATGGCCTGTCACCTCTGTGACTTTGACCTTAATGCACTTGCCCTCTTTTAACTTTTGAACAACTATTTACAACCATAAGACAACATGTATGCACTCACTCAAAGGTAAGGCGTGCACTTTTCGCATCGGCCTCACCAGCAAAATTCCTGCAGTTTGATCTGTTCGTCTGAAGAGAGCGAAGAACAGACGCGCTTTTTGAAGTTTTAGGACAGTATGACCCGGGCGGAATGATGTGTTTCCACATCTCCAGTTGCTACAAAAACAATCCAAGAGATATAAAAAGTGGCAGGACCAGTATATTCGGGGAGAAGACACCTGCAGAAGCTGCAAAGAAATCGCAAATACATTATCAAAATTACAAACCAACAAGGCTTTCAAGTAACCACGGGGTAATTCTTGTTAAGCATGATGTTACATCTATATCTGGATCTTGAATTCCACTGGATTATTCATTTTATTTTATTAAACTTTGTTTAAACAATTTTAAAAACACTAAGATTGATTTTGTTTGAATTAAATTCTATGGATATTTGCTTTTTCCTTCTCATGTTCATCCTTGACATATAAGACGCGTGAGCATGGCTTGCAGTGTTGTCCACTTAAAATACTTTCTTATTTTACAAGAGAGATAAAAACACAAACCTATGTGAAGACCACTGATCCGGATCCATGATTTGACCCCTATCTCGTGCAACATTCTTGCACACATTTAGACATGCTCAGACAACTCTAGAGAGAAGTATATACTCACATGGCGATGGTGAGGGTGAAAACAAAGGCATTGCATTCGGCTGCCTGCCGTGAAATTCATCCTTTGATGGGGGCTGGCTATGAGCAGAACCTACATTTGGCAACGGACTACTTGCTGAAACAGGATTCGAATTGGGTGTCAAGGGATCTTCTTGCTTAGGTTGTGGTGAAGCAGCATGTGGTGCATGAGCTGGTGGTGTGGAAGGTGCTGTACCAGAATGCTTATTGTGCTTCCAAGGAAACCAATTCCTATAGCGAAAATGACAAGCAGGAGGTTCTGCTGCTTTTTTCTTTCCTGGTGCTGGTGCAGACACAGGAGCAGATGTAGGCGACCTTTTCCCAATTACATATCCACCGTTCCTCGGGGATAGTGAAGGAGCAATAGCAGGAATAAGAGTGGCCCCATGCCGGTGGTGGGGGTGGCGGTGCGGGAATCGTGACAGAGGAGACGGTGAAAGTGAAGGTGACGGTGATGGACTACTTCCATCACTTCCGAGGGAGTGCTGCAATATTGATGAAAGTTGTATTTGCTTAACCCGGCCAAAAACAGTGTTATTCAGGCCAAGATTTTTCGAATGCGAACCAGTGATTGTCTGAGCCAACTGCTTTAACCTTGAGTTTGAGGGATTAATACCCACAGCCAAGAGAACTTGTGACTGAACAGTTGTTGGGGGAGCCACTGTGGAACCCTTAAGATTAGTCAGCCTAATATACAAGTTCTGCATTTCAGAAAACAAGGCAAATGAGATTTTTAGCAGCCAAGACTCTTCGATAAATATTACAGGTTCTGAACCGAAGTGTAGGAGATATGAAATAAATCGTTCGCAAAGTGAGATACTATTTATGTATAATTAATATAATTATAATAACAAAGTAATACGCTATTTATGTATAATTAATATAATTATAATAACAATTTAACTGGAAACCGGAAACCAGAAAGAGGCAAAGGAGTGATATCCACGGACCTCATATGGAGACAGATGTAAGCCCTTGTTCAGTTGGCTGGTAAGTTCATCGAAATTCGTTAGTAATTGATTTATGGAGAAGTTCAAGGTAAAGTTGAATAGAATCTGAATGTTTTGCATAAGAAAAGCCTTCTGCTCGGGACTAACAGTGATCCCTCCTCGGAATTTGAGCACATTAAAAGAAGAAGGATCCCCGAATAAAGATTCGGTAAAATGAAGAGATGATTGGCGTGTAATTAGATATACAAAAGAGGCTCTTATTAAACTTTGGAAAGTCACATCGGATTCAACTGAAAACACGACTTTAGTTATGTTTGATCCAGCTAATGATTCTAAAGATATTACTTCTACCTGCATGCAAAAAGAAAATGAATCAAGGATTAAATAGTTCAAAAGAACAAAATCAAGGCACGTCAGAAGAAAGATTTACACAGCACAATGTAAGCATGGGTGGTAGGTTTTATACGAACTAGTTTGAGTTCAAAATGGAACCAGTAGTTTTGAACTCTTCCTGAAGTCTGAACATTTTTTATTCACAAGATAGATAGTTAAGATTACCATACAAGAATCCAGCTCGCTTTTTTTTTATTGACCTTTACTTTTCTCTTAACTACTCAACCCAAACAGTTGTCAGATAACAATTAAAAGCAGCACAACTTTTATTCTGACTTAAAATACAATTAACGCCGAAAGAATTTGGACAACTGTGACACATGTAGCACAGAAAATGGATATTGAAGTTTGAGATACTTGTCTAGACACTTTGATAAGTCTAGTAACAATGATATGCCATCTAAACTGGTAGGAATACATAGGAACATTAAAACAAGAAGAAAGTAGTAACAAAGTTATGAAACAAAAAATAAAGTAAGAACCATGAGTGTACTTTAGTGGTGGTGAAGCTCATCTCTTCAAAAATATCATCCTCGAGTTGTGAGATATGGTCTTCGAGAAAAGGAGCTGGCTTATTTAGAACAAAACTCGCCACTATATCATGACCTGGAGAACATTAAAGAAATGTTATTATTTTTTTCCCAAGAAACAAAATTCACTAATATACTTAAAATTGGAAGTGGAAACTTAAGATATCCTTTCAACCAATATTACGAAAACACTGATAAATCAAATTTGCTGTCTAAACTCGACATAAACAGATTACAAAATCATTGAATTAGGCTAATACAGGTTGTCGTTCAATTGATAAATCATATCGAGCAAGCTCATTCTATTGGTTATCAACAAGCAAAGAACATGTCCATGATATAGCATCAGATATCACGTGAACTTCCAGGCCTTTGAACTTTATGACGATCCCAGTCAAGTTGAGCTTATTCTTTTCAACTTCTTTACATCCTGTCTAGCTCGAATTCTACGTTTTTCTTATTGCTCTCAAAATGGAAGAGAGATCCATTCCTAAAGATTGAGAGTCCTCAAGTAAATGCAGCATAGGCCTCAGCGTAAGACTTCTATACTTCCAAAGGTGAAATTACCATCTGATTCTCTAATAATGAAATAAAACCAGTAATCAAAGCCTTCCTCAGAAATAAAAGTTAAACTGAATTTAAAGAACAGAACCGTGAGAAAAAATCAGGACCTCAGAATATTGGGGGAAAGACACTACATGGAAAAAAATAGAAGAATAGCAGATTTTAGAGGCATGCGTGTCAGATGGATCTTAAGTAGATTTACCCATATCTCTCAATCTTATGTATTTGCAGATTGATGAAAAGGACAATTGAACTTCTTCATTGATCCCTATGTATTGTAACTCTATTCACGAGTGATCCTTTGCTATTAGTTAAAACATATATTGTCCCTCGCAAAAACATTAAAAACTAAAAGAAAGATTAGCTCAAAATTGAATTAACCCATAGAAGTTTCGAGTTCTTACTTTTGAACTATGCTCCCAGTATTCTCACTCACCACTATTACTATATGATAAGTTTCAAACTTCGACTGTTCATAACGCTTGTAAGTTGACCTTATCGATCTCTATCTAATTTGAAGAATAATGGCACTTAAAATGACATCAACGATATATATACTGATGTGCTACAAATTGAAGACTGAAAAAGTTATCTCACTAGGAGCATTTGTGAACTAAAAAGACACTTTTTTGTACAAATCTTTAGTCAGTCAGTCAATCGCAAATCCATGCTATGTTGCTTGAGAGAACTAGTAGTATGGTGTGAGATAACTTAGTCCTTTAGAAAACTATTCAGAAATTTTGATAGCAGGAAAACAAAATAAGTGGAACACCAGAATTCACTTCATAATTTTAAGAGGAAAAAAAAAATCTTTGTCTGTGATAAAAGGTCTCAAAGTCTTGATAGAAGGCGGAGATTGATATTTCATTTCTTCCAGATCCATTCCTCAAATGAAATGCTTTAATCCTAACACAAACTAAAATAAATTCAACTATGCTTCCATGCCGTAAACAATAACCCATCAATATCAAAATGTTCCAACTTGGTAACCAAAAATTTATTCACAAAATCAAATTACAAAGACAACAAATTTCACTTTCTAGTATGCATTAATAAAAGCACCTTTTTTAAGAAATAATATTCTACTTGGAGAATGACCAATCAAAGGAAGATAAAAATCTCAACATGAGTAAGGCTATCTTAGATCACATATTATCCGTTAACAGATAAAATTCAATCCAAGGTAGATTTTTTTCACAGTTAGGGTGAGGTCAGTTTGCCATTGCAATCCAGTGATTCTGCATCACTAGGCCTCATTAAAAATAAATCAAACAAAATTCTTGAAAAGAGATTATCAGCAAAACATCAAAAAGAAGAAGAAATTTAAATCCGTAGAAAAAATCCAAATGCGCCGATTAAAAAAGAAAATTGCACGTACTAACCAATCAAACTAAGCATCTGAATTCAAAAAAAAAGTAGTAGGATAAAACCCAATAAAACCCAGATGCCGAAGCCACAAATGAAATTGAGCAAGACTATAAAAAATACATCCAGATCTACACGCACAACATAATGACGATGACCCCAATTCAATAAACCAAACAGAGGGATTCAAGATTCGAGATTCAAAAAACAAAAACAATATAATGTACAAAACCCACAAACCTCCATAGTCTAGATCCAGATCTTTCTGATCCCCAAAATGGAAAAACGGCAGCCAAAAAACAGCAGACAACAGCACAGCAACACCAAGCACCAAAACAAAAACGCATCTACAAGACACCAACTTTATAACCCTACTGCATAACAAACAGCACCAATTACAGTCCCCTGCACCAGGGTTCGGACCCTGAGCCACAAGTTCTGAACTTGGCAAATTTCGCTCGTCCTCCGGCTTCCCCATTGCAGTAATTTCATCTATGGGCTGCTTTGGTCTTTTCAACTCGTGGGCTTTCCTTCTAGGCGCCATTACTGGTGCAGTTTGGTGAAAGATCGTCCATGGCAGCCTACCCTTTTCCCCTTCACTTCCTTTTTTGGTTGTAGAAAGAGAAAATGAGATGTTTTGTGAGTGGTTAAGGAGTGGAAGAATAGAATAATATTTTCTTTTAGGGTTCGAAGTTGGAGGAGGGAAGATTGTGGAGTTAACTTCCCCTTCCCCACAGCAGATCACCTGTATTTTTCCGTGAGATCAGTCAAGTTTTTGTGTTTTGTTTTAGGATAATATTTACATTTCATTTACATTATTATTATTACTAAAAAGTAAAAGTTGTCTCTAAACAAAATTTTGCATTAAATGATATTAAGTTGTCACCATCCACCTCCCTTGACTATTTGATTCATTTCATCTCATTTAAAAAAAATTGAAAACATTTTTTTATTAGAATTGCATCCACTCCATAGTAAAATCTTGAGAAACTTGCAAATGATTTTAGTTTTCTATGACAAAATTCGATTTTAGTTTGTATCTTTCGATTTTTAGTTTTTTTTTACTGTTGTATTGATCTGACATTACATCTGATTTTGGCCTTCTATATATTGACAATTTCAATTTCTAGTTTTGTATCTTTAAATTTTTTATAATTTTAATATTTTTCCGAGGGCTTTGTCGATATGAAACTGCATCAATAGCAATGTCATGTGGACAAATAAAATAAAATAACTAAAAAAATCAAAGACAGCGAACTAAAATTGAAATTTAATAATATAATTATCAAGATCACGAATATAAATGACCAAACTTATGTTCTTCGCTGAATTTGTACGTACTTTTGTCTTAGGTCGTTTGATGAATCGATCTGATTCCGTTCCAACTCAGTTGAGTTAAAGATTTTTTTTAAGGTTATGCATTTTGATGAACTCAAATTCAGACGTTATTGTTCATGAACTCACGAGCGGGTCATGAAACTCGACAATAAATTTTAAAATTATTTATATCAAATAACATATAATAAATCCATATAAAACTTATATGCATGTCATGAGTTGCAAATGATTTTAGTTTTCTATGAAAAAATTCGATTTTAGTTTGTATCATTTAATTTTTGGTAATTTAGCTTCTTTTTACAGTTGTATTGATATGACATTACAACTGAGTTTGACCTTCTATATATTGTCAATTCAACTTTTAGTTTTGTATTTAAATTTTTTATAATTTTAATAGTTTTTCGAGGGCTTTGTTGATATGAAACTGCATGATAACAATGCCATGTGGACAAATGAAATAAAATAACCAAAAAAATTCAAAAACAACGAACTAAAATTGAAATTTAATAATATAAATTACCAAGATCACGAATATAAAATGACCAAACTTACATTCTACGCTGAATTTGTACATACTTTGTCTTAGGCCGTTTGATGAGTCGATATAACTCCGTTCCAACTCAATTGAGTTAAATATTTTTTAAGGTTATGTATTTTGATGAACTAAAATTCAGGCGTTGTTGTTCGTAAACTGATGAACGGGGTCATAAAACTCGACAATAATTTTTAAAATTATTTATATCAAATAACATATAATAAATCCATATAAAACTTATAAGCATGTCACGAGTTGCCAATGATTTTAGTTTTCTGTGACAAAATTCGATTTTAGTTTGTATCTTTCACTTTTTGGTAATTTAGTTTTTTTTTTACAGTTGTATTGATGTGACATTACAACTGAGTTTGGCCTTCTATATATTGTCAATTTAACTTTTAGTTTTGTATCTTTAATGCATAATGACAATGCCACGTGGACAAATGAAATAAAATAACCAAAAAAATCAAAAACAACGAACTAAAATTGAAATTTAATAATATAAATTACCAAGATCGTGAATATAAGTGACCAAATTTACGTTCTTCGTTGAATTTGTACATACTTTTGTCTTAGGCCGTTTGATGAGTCGATCCGACTCCGTTCCAACTCAATTGAGTTAAAGATTTTTTCAAGGTTATGCATTTTGATGAACTTAAATTCAGGCGTTGTTGTTTGTGAACTCATGAACGGGGTCATAAAACTTGACAATAATTTTTAAAATTATTTATATCAAATAACATATAATAAATCCACATAAAACTTATAATCATGTCATGAGTTGAAGTCCGTGAATCAAACACTTCATCTGAGAGTAAGAACATGTTTATGAGCAAATTTTATAAATAAAATCAAAGCACATGGGATAATAGTTAGCGAGTCGAGTTTGATAAACTAATTCTTCTTTGTTTTGAATCTGATGAGCATGAGCTCGAATTCATGAGTCGAGTTCGAGTTTAACTCAAACTTGACTCATTTATATATTAATTTTACATATCAGCGATTCGTTTCAAAGGGTTAATAAAATATAATTTTATTTATAATGATGTAACATTTTAAATTTAATAAAGATGAAATTTTATTATAGAATGGTATATGTTAGTAAGAAACTAAAATAAATCAAATCGATAATTAAAATGTTGGCACTTTCTTTATATCTAGATGTTTTTTTGGAACTGGGAGTTGAAAGAATTTGCTTTTTTCTTTTTTTATACCAAAGAAACAAAGTGGTTCAATTCAAATTTTTCGGCCTTTTTCGATAATAATTTAATTTAATACATTTTTAATTATCTTGTAAATATTAGAATGTTTAAAATTTCATTTCATTTAAAACTCTTATTTCCATATTTTAAATTTATCGACGCACAAATAAATAAATAAATTAATATTATTGCTTGAATTTTAAAATTTTACTACTTAAGTTAAAAACTTCCATTTTTAAGGCCTTCGACTTTAAAGTAGCAAATTCTTCGAGTTCGAAATTTGAAAACTTTTGAACAATAAATTTTAATTTCAAATTCAATTTTCTATATTTGTAAAAGTTACATGAATTGACTATATATCTCACGCCCAAAAAAATGGCAATCTGATTATATATCTTCAAAGTTCAAATTTTATAAAATAATAAATTTTTAGCAACCCCGTAGTATTTATATAATTTTATAAATATTGAGGAAACGATAGAAACCGTAAGAAAAGACATCAAAATATAGAAATTTACTAAAATTATTTTTCTATAAAAATTGCAGTGTAATCTTTCATTTTTTTTATAATTATATTTTGATTTTAATATAAATATAAATCAAATAAATTTTAAAAAAATATTATATAAATACGCAACGCATATATTGATGTACTAGCGTGTATAAATTCACAAAATACATTAGTATGGTACACCTTACGAAAAATAGAAAAAAAAAACAAAAATAAATAAAACAAAGGGATGACGTCAGTCACTCTGCGAGGAGTGCTGCTTTTTGGTGTGTGCAGTGGAGAGGGGAAAACCAGGGGTCTCCCGTAGGCATTTATAGGGTTTGCTCCCATTTTCATTTCCCACGCGTTAGCATCGCAAGGATTTCCTCTCTCGCTACTGTTAATTTTCACTGATTTCACCACAATGGCTGGCAGAAAAGTGGTCTCTGCTGATGACGGTACGATGTTTTCGCGAACTAAGCGGCATTTCTTTGAAAACACAACAATCTGAAACGTGTGCTGGTTTTAATTGTTACCGTCTTTTTTTTCGGCTGTGACTATGTTGTGTACGCAGACGCTACTGGATTTCAGAACGAGGGAGATGATGGGCTGTACGAAGATCTAGCTGAGGATGACGATGAAGATGAAGATGACGGTATTGTTCGCCATATTTTTTTATTCCCTTGAAATATCTACCCTGTGTTAGAAGCTTTTTGTTTTTATTTATTTAATTTTTTCTTTGCGTTTTTAGTTTTCTGTTGTGTTGTTTCTGTAGGTTTCTGTTCAAATATTTTGCGGGTTTTTTTGTTTTTGTTTCTGATGAAACGTGAAATTATTTTTTCTTGTAATGTTGGTCATCGACTCCTATCCTGGTGACTGAAGAACTTGGTGCATGCAATCGAAGATATCCTTCTTCGGGTCTTTTGTTCTTTTAGCTATGAGCAATCATCTCTATTTTTCAAACACGTATTTGGAGTTTTTTGCAATTGGGTAAAAGAAACACGGATGCACAGAATAGTTTCGGTGTTTAGCGTGGTGCTATCCTGGTTCGCTGTTATCGACTCTTAATTTTGATAATTCTGTCACAAGAAAGAAAGGGCTGTTTAATGGACTTGTAAGTACCATTTTTGAGTGTTTAATTAATTAAATTGAATATGCTACGGATGAAGGAATGCTATTATTTTAGAAATCTCCATTTCGTGATCGTTTGCATGTTGACTGGCATCATTTTTTTTTTAATTTTTTTTGGATGTTAGTTCAGTGCATACGATTTGGTAAACATTTGGAATTATTGTGGTGTATCTAAGCAGACGGACTGGATGCTTATGAGAGAGATGGGTTTATTGTGGATGATCTGGACGAGGAAGATGAAGAGGACAACTGTGGTGAGAGACAAAAGAAGAAGAAAAAA
This sequence comes from Primulina huaijiensis, assembly GCF_012295235.1. Lineage (NCBI taxonomy): Eukaryota > Viridiplantae > Streptophyta > Magnoliopsida > Lamiales > Gesneriaceae > Primulina > Primulina huaijiensis. The sequence goes on from NC_133322.1 coordinate 4,437,225, forward strand.
AAGAAAAGGTTGTCTAATTTGCTGTCTCATATATTTTTAGTTGTAGATTTTTAAGTGCTCATGTTTATATATCTGTAGTTAAAAGGTTAAAAATGTCTGTTATTGTCATCATTGATTCGTTCAATCAACTACAGGGAGGCTGAGAGGAGTTATTTGCTCGACGAGGATGATTATGAACTACTCCAGGAAAGCAACATTTCTGTTCCTCGTCCAAACCTTGTAACTATCGTTGTTCCTCATCTTTTTGGTTTTTGGGGCTGCTTTTAAGCACAGACAACTTATTATTTCGAATATGTGATAAGCAGAATAAGAAGCTTAAGCGACTAAAGAAGGCTCAGGGGGATACAAAAGAAGAGTCATCTCAGTTTTCTGGTGAACGGCAGCATAATGGAAGTGAAAAGGGGTGGCGAACAGCCGAGGAGAGACTTAAATATAGATTGTTTGGTGATGATGATGGTAATCCTCATTGGAGTTGCTTTGTGACTTCAAACTTTTAGGATATTGATTTTCTTACTATCTTCTAGGACAATCGCTTGAGGACATGGATGAAGAGGACGAACAGCAGGAAAAACAGGACGTAGATATTGCTGAAGAGGATGAAATGGCTGATTTTATTGTTGATGAAGACCAAGTAGATGAGCATGGAGCTCCTATAAGGTATTATATATAAAATCTGGGTTGTGTTACTTGTGCTATGATAAACTTTTGAGTGTACTTTGGTTCATCTCTGTGCAGGAGGAAAAAGCAACCAAGGAGCATGCAACAATCAGGAATTCCATCATCCGCTCTCCAAGAAGCTCATGAAATATTTGGCGATGTGGAAGACCTTTTGAAGATTCGCAAGTTGGAAGCTGTGGATACCTTTGGTGAAGCTGGTGAGAGGAGCCTCGAAGATCAGTTTGATCCAAGTGTACTTTCTGAGAAGTATATGACAGGAAGGGATGAGCAGATTCGGAAAATAGACATTCCCGAGAGGATTCAGGTTTGTTAAGCATCCTGTTGATATCCACCCCTTCAGGTTTTCCATTCTGAGATTTCAAGTGTCGGTACCTTTGTTGTTTTCTATAGATATATGAGGAAAGTACTGGTCTCACCCCATTAGATGAGATTAGTATCGAAGTGGAGAGCGAGTGGATATATAATCAACTTGTCAGTGGTCTAGTTCCTTTCTATGGTAAGAGTGCGGATGCGACGGAAGGATCAGATGAACTCAAGGGACATATTGCCAAATATCTAGAATTACTACATGTTCAGAAGTTAGATGTATGTGTTCTCACGAACCATTGCTTAATTTTATTATGATTTTGATGGTGATCACGTGGAGACGATTCTCCTTCTTGCTCATCGAATGTCTATCTCTTCTGTAGGTTCCATTCATTGCGATGTACAGGAAGGAGGAGATCTCGTGCCTATTAAAGGATCCAGACGATCCTGAAGCTTATCTCCAAGCTGATCCTATCGAGAAACCTAAGTTGAAGCGCCACAAGGTTGATGTTTTATGTTAAATGCTGTACATCATCCATCTATGGTTGAATGATGATTTCCAGTCAAATGGTTGTTTCTAGTTACAATATTTAAGTTGCTTTTGGGATTTGTGGGTAGTGTGACCGTCTTTCAAAAAGAAGTACTTGAAAATGATTGTGCATAAGTTACAAATAAATTTGACATTCAAATTTTCCACATTATTTACAAAAACTCCCGTCTTTTTCATTTTTGGACGGTGGCTAACTCAGGAGGATTCAGTGAGATATTGAATTAGTGGTGTGCTGCAGGTGCTCTGGACAATCCGGGACCTGGATCAGAAGTGGCTGCTTCTTCTGAAAAGAAAGGGTACACTCCAGTCATACTACGCTAAACGTTTCAAAGAAGAAATTCGAAGAGTATATGATGAGACAAAACTGAATTTAAATCAACAACTCTTTGAATCAATTACCATGTCACTCAAGGCTGCAAATTCAGAAAGTGAGGTTGATGATGTTGACTCAAAATTTAGTTTACATTTCCCCCCAGATGAAGTTGTCTTAGATGAAGGTACGTATAAAAGACCGAAAAGGAAGTCACACTACAGCATTTGCAGTAAAGCTGGCCTATGGGAGGTAGCAAATAGGTTCAGTTATAGCTCTGAGCAATTCGGATTGCAGATTTCTCTGGAGAAAATGGTAGCTTCATATTCATTTCTATTTGTGCTTGTTTTAAAGTGTGAGTTTAAATTGGTTGTATTATTTGCAGAGGATGGATGAGTTGGAGGATGCAAAGGAGGCACCAGAGGAAATGGCTTCTAATTTTATATGTATGATGTTTGAGACGCCTCAAGCTGTGTTGAAAGGCGCTAGGCACATGGTATGCTGTTTTTTTAATTTCTCCTAGAAATTCGGTTTTAGAAGGGTAGTCTTTGATTGTCTGGATATTACTGATAAAATCCAGGCTGCCGTGGAGATAAGCTGTGAACCTTCAGTCCGGAAACATGTCCGCAGTATCTTTATGGATAATGCAGTGGTGTCAACTAGTCCTACACCTGATGGAAATGCAGCCATTAATTCATTTCACATGTTTTCTGGAGTGAAGTGGTTACGGGACAAGCCGCTTAGCAGATTTGAGGATGCGCAGTGGCTGCTGATTCAAAAGGCTGAAGAGGAGAAGCTTCTGCAGGTCACCATCAAGTTACCAGAAGCAGTCCTTGATAAGTTATTAAGCGACTCGTGGGATTATTATCTGAGTGATGGTGTAAGTAAATCTTCTCAATTATGGAACGAGCAGAGGAAGAAGATACTTCAAGATGCATTTCACAATATTCTTCTACCATCAATGGAGAAAGCAGCAAGATCCTGGTTGACTAGTAGATCAAAAACCTGGTTGCTTGAAGAATATGGAAAATTATTGTGGGATAAAGTGTCTGTGGCACCATATCAGCGGAAAGAAAATAATATCAGTTCAAATGAAGAAGCTGCACCCAGGGTTTTGGCTTGCTGTTGGGGCCCCGGAAAGCCAGCTACAACTTTTGTGATGTTGGATTCATCGGGAGAAATTGAAGATGTGTTGAATGCTGGATGCCTTAATCTTCGTGGTCAAAGTGTAAATGATCTGCAACGTAAGAAAAATGATCAACAGCGAGTGCAGAAATTTATGATGGACCACCAACCCCATGTTGTTGTTCTAGGAGCAGCTAATTTGTCTTGTACTCGGCTGAAGGATGATATTTATGAGGTTTGCACAATTGAACTATGTTTTGATTATGTAAATTAAAAATATTGTTTGTTCTCTCGGACCCAAAAACTTTATAGCTTGAACCATTTTGCTGCAATTGATGTGATTCTTTGTGGTTATCCCCCTTAATAATCAGATAATTTTCAAGCTGGTGGAGGATAATCCAAGAGACTCTCAAAAAATCGATAGTCTGAATATTGTTTATGGTGACGAATCTCTTCCACGTCTGTATGAAAATTCCCGTATATCAGTCGATCAGCTTCCTTCGCAAGAAGGTAACTGTTTTTCTTGGAATTTATTAATTTCAATAATGAATGTTGGAGAAAATTGTGTTATATACTATTGATATTATGTGTCCTGTGGTAATTAATGCTTTTCCTATCAATCTTCTTGGCAATATTTTTGTGATTGACGTTGGAATTTCTTCTATCATATAATTTTTAGGTATTATTCGGCGTGCTGTGGCTCTTGGACGTTATCTTCAGAATCCATTAGCCATGGCTGCAACTTTATGTGGACCGGGTAGGGAGATATTATCTTGGAAACTTAATCCCCTGGAGAAATTTCTCACTCCTGATGAGAAGTATGGGATGGTTGAACAAGTTATGATAGACGCAACAAACCAAGTGGGTCTTGATATTAACTTGGCTTCGAGTCATGAATGGTTATTTTCTCCCTTGCAGTTCATTTCTGGGCTTGGAGCCAGAAAAGCAGCTTCTCTGCAAAGGTCCCTAGTAAGAGCTGGGGCCATTTTCACTAGGAAAGACCTGTTGACATCTCATGGTCTTGGTAAAAAGGTTTTTATCAATGCTGTTGGATTTCTGCGAGTCCGGCGAAGCGGACTGAGTTCTAGCAGTAGTCAATTTATTGATTTGTTAGACAACACAAGAATACATCCAGAATCCTACAGCCTTGCCCAAGATTTTGCAAAGGATGTTTACTGTGAATCCATGAATAATGAAGTGAATGATGATGACGATGATGATTTGCTAGAAATTGCTATTGAGCATGTTAGAGAGAATCCTCATTTGTTGACGGCTGTGGATGTTCATGAATATGCCGAACAGAAAAAACGTCAGAACAAAAAAGAAACCCTTAATGATATAAGATTGGAGTTGATGGATGGGTTTCAGGATCGTCGCAAATCACATGAAGAACCTAATCAGGATGATGAATTTTACATGATTGCTGGAGAGGCGGAAGAAACTCTGTCTGAAGGAAGAATTGTTCAAGCAACAGTTCGCAGGGTTCAAGAAGATAGAGCTATTTGCAACCTAGATTCTGGACTGACGGGCATACTTAGCAAGGAAGATTACACTGATGATTGGAGGGATATCAATGAATTGAATGATAAACTGCACGAGGGTGATATTTTAACCTGCAGAATCAAATCCATTCAGAAGAACCGCTATCAAGTGTTTTTAACTTGTAGAGAAAGTGAAATGAGGAGCTACCGTTTCCAGAACAATCAGATTGTGGATCCGTACTTTCACGAAGAGCGCAATACCTTACAGCCCAAGCAGGAAATAGCTCATAAAGAGGAGTTTTCAAAGAAACTTTTTAAGCCAAGGATGATTGTTCACCCGCAGTTCAAAAATATTACAGCTGATGAAGCTTTTGAGGTGTGTTTTTCATCTTTTATCGTGTTTTATAGTGAATATATGTCTATGCCCGTGTTTCATTTTTCTTTGTTCGAGATTGCAAAAGGTAGTAGGATTATTTGTCAGTAAATGATTGGAGAATTTCTAATTATTTCACTTAGAGATGCTGAGTAATGGTGCATGTCAAATTGTTGGCTATCTTCAAAGTTGCAAAATTTCAGATTTGTAGATTTCCTTGTAGATTGGTTTGTAAGTTATTGCTGATGCTATTTGGGTTGGTTATAGCATGAAGTTTTCTATACATTCAAAAGTTTTACGTTGACTACTGTATAAAGAATCTCTACGTTTGTCATTTATATTTCCTATTTGATCAAGTCTCCCATTTATCGGGAAGAGGTATCTCGATCTGTATATGGCAGAGAACTCTAAGCTATTACCCTCAAGGCTTTGGCTTTGGTAATAGCTCTACACCTTGGGTCCGACCACATGGATGACTCTTGGACACACAAACTCATTTTTGGCTCCATCCTTATCTTTGATTTCTTATTAAACTTTAATTTAATTTTCTCATGAACTTTTTCTTCAATGTTGGGCTATAGTTTCTCCGGGACAAAGAAGCTGGTGAAAGTGTTATTCGTCCCAGTTTACGCGGGCCTTCGTATTTGACTTTAACGCTGAAAGTTTGTGATGGGGTTTTTGCTAACAAGGACATAGTTGAAGGTCAAAAGGAACTCAAGGACATCACAAGCTTGCTCCAAATCGGAAAGAAATTGAAAATTGGAGAGGATACATTTGAGGATCTTGATGAGGTAATTGTTTGCAGTGGTTAAGGCTTGAAAACTAAACAAGTTTTGATTGTAAAAATTTGATGAATCTCGACCTGCATAAGGTGTCATCAAGGCTCTGAACTGTGCTGGAGCTTGTTAATCCACTGTTTTAGGATGCAAATATTGCGTGTGTACCAGTGCTTTGCATGTTTTCTCTCTTTCGCTCTTTTTTTATTATCTGTTGGTAATGTTACGCACTAGCACAGAATGGAAGAAGCCTTTTCCTTCCTTTCTGGTTAGATTTTTCAACTTTTGGCTGAATGTTTGTAGATTGGCTGTCTCAAGGAGATTCAGCTCTTTTTATTCAAGAAATTTTTTTTGATTATTTAATACAGTCAACCTTCAGGTTGCAACGTTAGATATTCTTGATTCTGTGAATTTTGACTAGGAATTTTTACATGATTGCCAATATTGTCTTGTATTAATTAACATGCTAGTTTGTTTGGTGTGTAGTGTTCTATGATTTCCATATGAATTAGGCTATTGTTTTGTGTTGGGACTTGGATGGAATTGGTGCAAAAGCAAAATATTTTATGAATTCAACTTCTTTATCATGCTATTCTTCATTCAGGTAATGGATCGATACGTGGACCCATTAATAGCTCATTTGAAGACAATGTTAAATTATAGGAAATTTATGAAGGGCACTAAAACTGATATTGACGAGCTCCTTAGAATCGAAAAAGCTAAGATTCCAACAAAAATTGTGTATTGCCTTGGGTTATCTTATGACCATCCTGGCACATTCATCCTGACTTACATAAGAAGTGTGAATCCACATCATGAGTACATTGGTCTCTATCCAAAGGGATTTAAGTTCCGTAAACGAATGTTCGGGGACGTAGACCGTCTTGTTGCATATTTTCAGAAACACATTGATGATCCACACAGTTCTGGTCCAACAATTCAATCAGCTGCTGCTATGGTGCCAATCAGAAGTTTTGGTTCTGGTGATGACTGGGGTGGTTCAAACAATAATGACGGTGATCGGGGTGGAAGCCAATCTATGGATGGAGATAAAACTTTTGGAATGGGTTCTAGAGGAGGTAAGTTAGAAATTTTTCATTCCATCCACCTGCTATATATATGTTATAAGGTGTCTATATCACAATTTCTCAAATTCATACGTGGTTCGTTGATATATCTAGGTGGCTTTTCTTAGTTGATTGATAATTTTCCTTTTTCTTAATGCTGATTGCTTTGTCCGCTGAGTTATATTATTAAATTTGATTTGGTAAAGGTATTTGATCCCTCGGTTTTTTGCGTCAGCATGTTTAGTTTTTTTTCGAGAATCGCAAACTGCAACTGCTTTGTTTGGTGCTACATTGTACAATAATAAAGAAGTCTCCTCCTTTATCTTAATTTGGTTCACTCCTGGATTAAATTTTCCATGAATTGTAGTTTGCCTAAGCATCTTAAATTTGTTTTAGTTAACTGAACAACGGCCTTTTTGTAACATTTATTTTCTTTACAATTTGTTTCTCTCAGGTAGAGGTGACTCTCAAAATGGTGGGCGTGGGCGTGGGCGTGGGCGTGGGCGTGGGCGCGGGCGCGGTCGGGGTCGTGACTCCTATGGTGATGGCATGCCTGACAAACATGACTTTGATCATGACTCACAAAAGTGGGGTTCTGACAATGACAAAGGTGTTGACTGGGGAGGTGGGGCAAGTGGAAGCGCCGGTGGTTGGGGTGGTGGTGATGGCAGTGGAAATACTGGTAGTTGGAGTGGTGTTGGAGGTGGAAGTAAAGGTGATGGTAATTGCGGAGGTGGTGGAAGTGGAAGTGCTGGTGGTTGGGGTGGCGGCGGCAGCGGCAGTGGAAATACTGGTGGTTGGGGTGTTGCTGGAGGTGGAATTAAAAGTGGCAGTAATTGGGGAGGTGGGGGAAGTGGAGGTGCTGGTGGTTTGGGTGGAGGAGGTGACCGAACTGAAAGTTCTGGTGGTTGGGGCGGTGGTGGCAGAGGAGGTGACAGAAGCGGAAGTGCTGGTGGTCAGGGTGGTGGTGATGACAATGGAAATAATGGTGGTTGGGGTGGTGCCGGAGGTGGAAGTAAAACAGACGGTAATTGGGGAGGTGGTGGAAGTGGAGGTGCTGGTGGTTGGGGTGGCGGAGGAGGTGACCAAAGTGGAAGCGCTGGTGGTGGAAACAAAAGTGATGGCAATTGGGGTGGTGGCAGATGTGGAAATGCCGGTGGTTGGGCTGGTGTTGGAGGTGGTGGACGTGGAGGTGCTGGTGGTTGGGGTGGTGGCAGAGGAGGTAGCCAAAGGGGAAGTGCTGGTAATTGTGAAATGGGAGGCGATGGAAATAAAACTGATGGCAGTTGGGGTGGTTGCAGAAGTGGAGACACCAAGGGTTGGGGTGAGGGCGAAAGTGGAACCACTATAGTTGGTGGTGATGGAGGAGGTGGCCAAAGTGGAAGCACTGGTGGTAGCACTGGTCATGGTGGCAGTGGAAAAACTGGTGGCTGGGGAGGAGGTGGACGTGACAATGCTGATGGTGGTGATCGTGGTGCTTCAGGTGGTAGTGGGGGTAATGGTGGTGGAAGTGGAAGGGCTGGTACCTGGGGAGGTGGTGGAAATGACAGCGATGGTGGCAGTGCAAATGCTGGTTCCTGGGGTGGTAGCGGAGGTGGAAGTGGAAGTGCTGGTGCTTGGGGAGATGCTGGTGGGACAGATGCTGGTGGCGGAAGTGTAAGGCCTGGTGGTTGGGGTGGTGGCAGTAACAATAGAAGTACTGGTAGCATGGGTGAAGGTATTGGAAGTGGTAGCACCGGTGGTTGGGGTGGTGTTGGTAGCCATAGAAGTGCTGGTGGTGGAGATAGAGGTAGTGGTTGGGGAAGTGGTGGTGACGGAGGAAGCACTGATGGTTGGAAAGGTGGTGGACATGACAATGCTGGTGGTGATTGGGGTGGCAGCCATGGTGCTTTAGGGGATACCAAAGGTGGCGGCCGTGGTTGGGGTGGCGGCCGTGGTTCTTCAGCTGGTGGCAGATATGGTCGAAGTGGAGGCACTGGTGGTAGGCGTGGTGGCAGTAGCAGCAGAAGCACTGATGGCAGGGGTGGAGGTACTGGAAGTGGAAGCACCGGTGGTTGGGGTGGTGACAGAGGAAGCACTGGCGGTTGGAAAGGAGTTGGACAAAAGAATACTGGTACTGGTTGGGGTGGTAGCCATGGTGCTTCAGGTGATAACAAAGGTGGAGGTGCTGGTTGGGGTGGCGGACATGGTTCTTCAGGTGGAGATGGAGGTGGAGGTGGTCAAAGTGGAGGTGCAGGTGCCTGGGGAGAAAGTGGAGGTGCAAATGATGGTGGTTGGGTTGGTAGCGCAAGTGGAGGCACCGGTGCTTGGGGAGTTGCCGGTAGTTCAAATGCTGGCGGTGGCAATACAAGTACTGGTGGTTGGGGCGGCAGCAGCAGCACTGCTGGCAGGGGTGGAGGTACAGGAAGTGGAAGCACCGGTGGTTGGGGTAGTGGTGGTGGCAGTGAAACCACTGACAGTGGTGGTGGAAATGCCGGTGGCTGGGGAGTCAGCGGTACTAAGAAAGAAGGTGGAGGTGGGTGGGGGCAGGGAAGTGATGCAGCAGGTAATTCAGGATGGGGCAGTAGCAAGAAGAGCTCAGAAGCTGGTAAAGGAGGCTGGTGATTTGATTTTCCAACTTAATTAGGATTCTATTTCTTCATTTCAAGGTTCAATAGGATAACTGCTATGTCCCTCGTCTCTTACTCTCTATATATTTTGAATTCAAGGAGTAATCAATCTATGTATGGGGTGTTTGATTATATATATGATTCAATTTAGCACAATTTTCTTGTGTAGAATAAATACCTCACAACTTTATATTTTCAAACGAATATTTGATAATGATGCTAAAATTATTTAAAAATTTAAAAAAAAAAAACTAATAAAATTTTGCTTAAATTTATTCGATAGAAATTTTGTTTATCCCTAATTTAGTAATATTATTATTTATTGTATTTTATTAATTTTAACATTAATTAATAGTATTGTTGTTATCATTAATTTTTTTCACATGATTTACTATTTATCATTTTATCAATATTGTTAGGATTTTTTAATTTAAATAATGAAAATAAAAACATTTCTAATATATATGCATATATATTTTTTTTTAAAAAAAACAGTATTTAGGCTACGTTCTTACAAGCAACGCGCACTTTCTATTTCGAGGGTTTGAGTTTCGACGTTTCGTGTCCTCTCTTCACTGAAACAAGAAGGCAGTGCCTCCTCCATTTCTTCAACAATTAATCATGACTCAATCGCAGGAAGAATTGTTGGCAACTCACCTCGAGCAACACAAGATTGATGTAAGTTTATCTCGATTCAAGCATTGAATTTATTGCTTTTCAATTGTATTTGTTCTGTTTGAAATCGATTTTTTCGTTGTTGTGCCGTTTTTGCTTTTTTCTACGGATTGCTGATTGGTAGATTCGTCGGGAGCTGCTTGAGATTGTTGCTGCTGTATTCCTTCTGATCTGTTTTCCCCCCTTCTTTGTTGCTATAGTTATTGGGTTGTTTGGGCGAACTGTAGTTTCATGGTTTTGAGATGATAAAAGTACGAGCCCATAGAAGAAAAAATATTTTACAATCGTAATTAACATCAATAACAGTTTTTTTAATTTATTTATTTATTTACCTTTTAATAGTGATAAGAGTAATAAATTTCTAATTTCAAAATTCATTTAGTACTTATAGCTAATGTAAAAAGGATTTGAGATCGTCGTAGAAACACTTGCTGGATTTTTCTTGCGGGTTATGTTGGAAAATCCATCCTGTGAAAAAAAAATTTGTTAACTAATTTCTTCCTATCCAAAATGTTAGAGCAGGAGAAAGTAAATAGTGCCCCCAAACTATCTTTCTAACGAAACGATTCTCCCTCACAAGTGTCCCACTATATACATGAGTGGGTTTCGTTTCACCTTGTGTGGGTGAAAGACTGCTTGAATAATGCATTAAAAATTATTATTTTTTGGTTCTGTAACTGTCGATAGGGAGGTCGTTGAATTCTTTTTTGATCCTGTAAAATCAATGTTTTTGATGTGATTTCACTTTGGTATTCATGTGTATAGAATGCCTGTCTATCTCCCACTAGTGGAATTTTAGAGCTGCATGTGCTATGAAAATGTAAGTGTGTTGCTAACTGATGGCTTATTAATTTCAATCAATGTTGCAGCATGATGAGCCTTTAATTGAGGATGATGACGATGACGATGATGATGAGGAAGGCGACGAAGATGATGCCGAAGGTATGTGTATTGTACCCTTTTGATTTTGAAATTGTTTATCCTTTTATAAACTTGACGCTGTTTTGACTTCCTAAATGAAGTACACTGAATTGTGCTGTATCTAGATCGGACCTTAACAGAATTCAAATATTTGTGCTCGTTGGTTGAGTTCTGAAAAATTGTTTTTGTGACTCATATTTATGAGGTTCTATAATTTATCTTGATTGGGCAACTATCTGCGCCTATTTGTAATGGAAGAGTAGCTTAATACTCTTGGTGACATCTTTATGGCTTTTCCTAACACACACACACACACACCCCCTTCCCCCAACACCATCTCTTCTGTGGTTTTTAATTTCTGTTTACTTCTATTTTTTTAAAATTTTATAATTTTCTCTAAATTGTGTTACGCAGAGAAGTGCCTTGAGTCTTTTACCACTATTTTGTTAATGCAATGCTTGCATGTCAGATGCGAGTTTACATGGTACATTTTGCTATTAAGACACATGACCTTTGCTTTCTTTCTGGCTTTGTAAGTTTTCTCGTTTCTCAAATGACTGTTAAAGAAACATTTTTGAAGTCTCATTTTGGCGATCATGAAAACAAACTGTGTTGGGAAGTTGTGATCTAAAGCTTTCCGTGTGTGGTGAATCCTTACATCTAAAAATTATGTGTTAGTGTCTCCAGTTGGTGAAGTAATAGAAAGTCGGAAAGCAAGACAATCCAAGCATCTTTGAACTTCCACTGCTAATGCCTGCGAACACTTTATTTATCAAAGGCTGCCTAGTCTTCTAATTTCCATGCTTATAAGAGGGTAAATGATAATTACTTAACTGATGTGGTACACCCTAGCAAAGAGTGATGACATACATTATAACACCATCAGACTAGAAATCTCTGAATCAGTTTCATTTGCTCTTTCCTGTATAATTTAATGTTTATGTATCATAATTGCAAACTGGACCAAGTCTCTCTTGTTTCTTTTGGTAGGACAAGAAGATGCCAGTGGTAGTTCAAAGCAGAGCCGAAGTGAGAAGAAGAGCCGCAAGGCAATGCTAAAGCTAGGAATGAAGTCCATCCCTGGGGTCAGCCGAGTCACTGTTAAAAAGAGCAAGAATGTTTGTACCACTATCATTTATTGGACATGGTCATGTTAATAACTTGATTTATAACTTCCTTGACCATGTTCTAGCATGTCAACTTACACTTCAGTTTCTGTGTCAACGATGTTTCAGATCCTGTTTGTCATCTCAAAACCAGATGTGTTTAAGAGCCCAAATTCAGATACTTATGTAATATTTGGAGAGGCAAAGATCGAGGATTTGAGTTCACAATTGCAAACTCAGGCTGCGGAGCAGTTTAAGACTCCTAATCTCACAAACACGGTCCCCAAGACTGAGGCAACATGTGTTCCTCAGGATGATGAAGATGTTGACGATACTGGAGTTGAACCGAAGGACATAGAGCTTGTGATGACGCAGGCTGGGGTTTCAAGAGCCAGGGCAGTCAAATCACTCAAGGATGCAGATGGAGATATAGTCTCTGCCATTATGGAGCTCACAAACTAGTATAACTTCTTTGTGTCTGTTTCGCTTTAAATGGTCACAATTTTTCTTTGAATATGTCTGAGGCCTTGAATCGTTGAGGTATGAGTCATTTGATTTGCTACCTTTTCTTTGTTTTTGTTGGACATCATGTTGTGTACGATATCCATCAGCCTGCTGGATCTGATGAAAATGTTCTTTCTTGCTTATGATTTACGTGGAGAGAATTCTCACTTTCTTCACTTAAATATATTCGAGGGAAAATTACCTTTTTTGGTTCAAATTTACTGTTGTGCGATTGTCAAACGTAAGTTTTAGTCCGTTGTTTTTAACTTTTTGCAATTTTGGTCGTATTTAAGTATTTTATCATTATTCTCAATTAACAAATATTAGAACTACAAAAGATCGATGCTAAAAATATCAAAATTCTAAATAAAAAGCGATTTAAGTCAAAAATCGAAAAATACAATATTAAGATTGAAATGCTTAAATCGAAAAATACAATATTAAGATTGAAATTCGATGACGCAGAAGATCAAGATCTGATTTACCTTTCAAGAGCAGCAGGAGCCCATGTAGAAGGAACATTCCACGCTTCATCGACAAGAATCAGTGGATATCTATCGATATGAATACGAACAAATTGATATATAGTACATAGTTGCAAAGCGAACATGTAAATGATGTTAAAAGACAATAAAATTGCAATCCTATGACATCAAATCATCACATCGGACGGCAGTGAAGATGATTGATGAAGTCGGTATTCAATGTTTGCAGAGGTTCAAAATCCACTATATTGTTCAACTAGTATAATACATATATCATGCACTAAATTCCTTCAAAGATGGTCCCAAGTTTGAAGATGGCGGACAAAGTAATTAATGTTAAGAAGACCAGTTTGTATTTGAAAAATGTCAGTGGCAGTGGCAGTGGCAGTGGCAGTGGCAGTTGTATCACTTTCCCCTTTTTCCTATAAATATGTAATCCGTATATGTTGTAAAATTGGAGACTTGTCGCTTTACCAAAAACCATAGTTGATGTTAACAGTATAACTCCAATATTTTAAACCATAAAACAATTTACGTATTACAATTCAATCGTTCCTCTAACAAGATAATTTGTGTACCCAAAGTTGCATGCAAGATAAATTAATAAAGCATCACAAGTGCAGAGAAAAAAAAAACTTAGAGATATATTTGAGTGTACATTAAAATATATATTAATCCATAGTCTTCTAATTCATCATTCAGGGCTAAGTTCTTCGAGCAACTTAGGGTGCTACCTTGAATTAACCTAATTTTTGTCTAAATTTAGACCTATCAATGTGACCGATAAGATACGAAATTTTTTACTTCATGGTTTATTAGTTTTCTCTTGGCCTGAAATTTCGGCAAAAATAGTTGGTCATATAACGTATTACTGAAGAACTTTGAGAAACTATCTTGGTTATCAATTTTTTTTAATGACTTCAACTTCTATGTATGTGTTTCTATGTATATATGAGATGGATCGATCAGTCTATACCTACAATGAAAAATAATAATTTTGACGAAAAAATTAATATTTTTTTTCATTAATTAACTTAGATCGGAGCGTAAGAGAGTCGAATACATTTTTTTTGTGTTTTAGAAATAGTATAATACCTCTTTTTCTTTACACAATTATGAATATATTTTATCCATGACACTGAAAAATGAAGCATCCGACCATTTTTAAGCAACAATTCATTGAAAAGTTTCAAGGTACTATGTCTTAATGAATCAATACATAGGCATATTAAAAACGGAGGGAGAAATATTATGATATTTAATCCCCGTTAAACAAATAATTGATGAAACGTCAGTATGTTCTACTATAACACTGATCAGTGATCGCATTCATCGAAAATTCCAGCAACCCACACCTGATCCTGGAAGGGGCTCAATAAGTTGGTTGCTTTGCAGCGGATATCTTCTGGGTTAGCCGGGTTAAATCGATAGCCCTACGCTACGCGTAACATCATCGTTTAGCAAATTTCAAAAATCCATTCATTGAACACAAATTGGAATAGCAAGATGACAAATTCCACTAGAGAGCAACCAGCATCTCTAAATTATGTAACACACAGCGCCTAGAGTTCTTTTACCAAAATAACAAATAATACACCAAATCAGACAAATATGTGCAGTTCAGGTCTGCTGAAAACATTATTTTCTTCGTCCTCTAGTACGGGATATGAGGCAACAAGAGCATCCTGAGCACCAATGTAAAGGGAATTGTAAATTTTCCAGTAAACTTCTCTAACCTTTCTTGCCGGATGAAAGAGTCCTTGAAGACAATAGTTCAACACAATAGCTGCCCCAAGTGCCGCCCTCATTCCTTCAATAGCTTCCATGACAGCGTTAATAACATGTGGGGATGTCTCAAAAATGTTGGGCCAGACATAGTTCATCAGGTGGATTAAAGCGTCTTCACATCCCAGACCAGCGACTCCCAGGGCCATGTGTTTGACTGCTGATGCGGCAGTTTGACGATGAACCAAATCTCGGTCCATGAGGGCATCCTCGAGTAATGGAGTCACTGCATAAATGTAGTCCTTGCCCATCTCGCCTATGTACTCAAATAGGAAGGAAAGAGACTTAAGAACACCATTCTGAACATTGAGCTCCGGCACACGGTACTCATTCATCAATGCAGGTAAAACCGTGAATGGTGAGCATGTTTCAGCAACAATTGCTATGGCCACAGTTGTGCACACCCGGTTTTGACGTTCCTGCACCTTGAGGTTGTTTAGCAATGTTGCAAGAACATCTTGTGGCCCAATGGCTTTTGCAATATAACCAAAAGTATTCACAGTTGCTCTACGGATACCCTTCTTGTGAGCTTTGAGCATCTCCAGAAGCTCAAAACAAATCCTCATCCACTCCCTTGCAGGAACAAACTCAGCCCCTCGGTCAGCAATTCTTCCAACAAGATCTATACAATTTTCTTGGACTTTCTCATGGCGATTCTTCAAGATAGGAGTTAGCCGAGGGAGCAAATCCTTGATTGGCGGTGTCATCTTGGTCATCCCGATAACATTGACGATAGCCTTGAGAGCGCCCAATATCGAACCCAGAACTTCAGGATACTCCTCTCCCAAATACTCATACAATACGACACCAAGATGGCCCATCAATTGTTCTTCTCCACACTGCTTCATAACCACTGCAATCCTGGATATAAGATCTGCTGCCTGCTGTCTCACTTTAGCACTCTTATTGTTAAGCCGCCATTTAATTGTGCCGCAAATCTGGGGAAGGTATGGCTTCACTTGGTGACCAAGGGTGTTCACAACAGCACCAAAACCATTTAGCATCACATTAGCATCATCACTAGTCTGTTCTTGAAACGCATAGAGAATCCCATCAATCAATAGCTCTTCTAAGCGAGCGTCAATATCAGATGCTCCCAAGTTTGTCACCACTTTCTCAATTGTCTCCATAACCATCCTTCTATATGGCTCACTTTCATCTTTCAGGTCCTCCACGGTTCTTCCCACTATATCAGCAACACCAACTTTGTTCGCAATCTCAACAGTGGTTTCAACAAGCTGTTTGTAGTTTCTCCTGTCCAAGGCCATCCTTCTGACCCAGAAATTACGGAAAAACTCCGGAAGAATATCATTTCTGATATAATCTGGCTCTACACCCTCAGTACTCACACACTGTTTTACCACTTTCAGCACTATTTTCTTCATTTCTTCATCAGGTGACTGGAACTCGCGGATCAGAATAACCATGACTTCCTTGGTGTAGTAGCTGGCATATATCGCATCCATGAGTGGTATGATAAAACCAATGGCTTTCAAAAAGGCAGCCAACACCTTCCCACGGTGGGACCTTATACCCTTCCACAGAGGCTTCAAAACTGAGTCAAAGCTTTCAATACCATAAGGGGCTGCAGCCTCAGCAAGCGCCGCCAAGGATAGAGCAGTGATCGTTCTGACTTTCTGATTTTCATCATTAAGACCATGTTCAATGATCTCAACCAGTGATCTCAGATGTGGAAGAACAGCACAGCCAATTAGAATGGCAATCTGTTGTACTATTTTGATACCTGTGTGACGAGCTTGCCAAGATTTCTTGCTCTGACACACGGCTTTCAAGAATGGCAACAATGCAGGGATCCCAAGAGCAGAGGCAACAACACTAAAAGCTCTTGCAGTGGTGTTCCTAACATACTCATCAATGTTGTCAATATCTGGACGCATTGCAGCAATCATTGTGGCCAACCCAGCTGCCTTGCTAAGATTTGAGATGATTTCTCTACCTTCTACCCGAGCATAATAATCCTCGTCGATTAAAAGAGGCTCGATAACCACCAATATTTTGTGCACATATGGACGAACCAACTCATCTAATTTATAGAGCACCCTATCAATAACTTTAACCAACAAATGTCTCTCCTGGTCCTCCAATGTGGGTTGCATGAGCAGTGGCAAAATACGGTTAAACAGTGGCCCAGCACCAAATTCCCTTGCTTTATCTGTGAGTTGTCTCAATGCAGTTTTCCTCTGTGGAGGAGTACCGTTTTTTACTTTCAGTAAAAGTTTCATTATCTTTCTCTCCTTCTGCTCTTCTGGCGATAACTCCTCTTCATTGTCTTCATTTAGCAGTGAACCAAAATACTGGTAATCCTCAGGTTTCATCAATGGCAAACCACCCGGCATCTCTTTTGGCACATCAAACTGTTGGCCTCGGTTTTCTTCTGGGATATTATACAGGGGTGTTGCCATTGGAGTAGGTGTGGCAAGAAGTTTCCGGGCAGGTGTTCTAATAGGTACATAGGTAGCAGGTGGGTCCAAAATCTTATATCCTTCCTGTGGAAACATTGCATCAAGTTCCTCATCAGTTAATGGCCTATTCCTATCCTCAATATCTTTCTCCCATCTCAACAAGTTATACTGTTCAGGAGTCATTGCACTACGCATAATGGCATTCGGAGTAGGGGTAGCCATATCGACAGCACCAAAAGGAGTGACACCAGGGGTATAAGCTGCAGCAGGGGTAGCACCTGGTGTGGCACTGCCCATTGTGGCTGGAGTCTCATCCCATCTCGACCTCTGTTTTTTTGGTGTTGGGGTAGCCATCCCTCCCAGCTTTGGTGTAGCGTCCCAAGCCATTCCTGCAGGAGTTGCCCCAGGCGTAACCCCTCCAGAAGGAGTTGCATCCGAATCATTTAGGCGTCCTGGTGTTGGTGTCTCATCCCACCTATTTCTCCTTGAAACTGATGGTGTTGCATCACCAATTCTCCCAGGTGTCGGGGTGGCATCCCACCTTCCAATTCCAGGCGTGGAGTCAGGCAAATCCCAGTCAGACCCTGTCTTGGCCTTCTTGTCAACAGCACTCTCATCCTGAGACACGTCCCATCTATTCCTCTTTTTTGGCTTCTCTACATCTTTCTCCTTCGCTTTTGATTCTTCTTCTTCCTTCTTCTTCTTTGCTATCTCCCTCTTCACCTCCTCTTCCTTCCGCTTCAATGCTTCTTCTCTCATTACATCAGCATAAGTCCTGACTTCTGGCCCGGGCGTTTTGTCCAAAAATGGATCATTCCTTGCAGGGGATATGATCCTGTTCAACCTCCTCCTCCTATAATCATCCTCCCTGTCGATAATCTTACTTGATTGCTTAAACCCAGACATGTCATCCTCCTCCCCAGTTCTCAAAGGCTCCTTAAGAAACTGTTTCGGGGCAGTAAAAGATGCCATTTTCCTAGCAATTTCATTTTCTGTTCCATCAAGATTATCATCCTCATCATTGACAGCAATGGATCGCTCATAGCCCTCGTACTTGTTTGCATTATAAAGATCGGTGTCAAAAGTAAGGGAGGTTAGTGCAGCCAGGTCCTTCTCCATCTTTTGCCTTTCTTCTTTGACCCTCTGAATTTCCGTGTCCACATCCATTGCGTAACCAAAAATTTCCTGACACTAAGAAATAAAACCCAACCTTAAGTTCAAAATCATAAAACCGATAAGCAAAAAATTATGATAAGCAACCAGAAATTAAATTTCAAATTTTAAACTAGCACAAAAAAATTCAAAACTAAACCAACTCGGTTCTTTTCTTCATCCAAAAATAATAATTGCTCATTCATCAATCGTACAGAAGACACAAATCGCCGGCCTACGTTTACTACAAAAACAAGAAAACAGACAAAATACATATGTACCGGTCCAGTAGATCAACTGGCACCAGGAATCGAGAAATGCAAGCACGCTAATTTTACAACATAGTCTAACCTACTTCAAAATCCTATTTTCCCCTCACTGTTTCTTCCCTCCTCTACTTGAGGTCGCAGAAGAGTCCGCGTGAAGGAGAAATGCAAATTCCACGAAAACTTCAAAGAACAATTCGAAAATCCAATGATGCGCAAACGAAGTAAGGCATAAGAAATCAAAATTGAGCACAACATAAACAATTGAATCAAAAAACATGTGAAATTAGGGTTCTGATGAACTGCGAGAAACCCAACCGACCTGGTTTTGGGGAGTTCTTGAGAAAGCTGGAGCTAAAACCCGATACGCGTGATTTGGAACCCTGCCGACCTGAGGCGGTTTTGGCTTTGGATTCTGTATGGACTGCATGGGCCCATAGTAGCTCAATCTGTAAATATAGCTAATTTTACAGACTGACGGCCCAACAAATACTTTAATAATACGAGTGAAGGCCCATATTCGAGCCCATCAAGTACGACAAATCTGGCCCTCATAGGTTATTGTAGTTATAATTAATTGTCTAATTGATATTATCCATACTGATATTTACAAACAATAACAATTCGGGGCGGGCCAGCCCGCCATTTTCGCGGGCCTCTAAATGGCCAACGCAGCCCAAACCACTTTGGGCCACGGGCTAGGCGGGCCGACCCGCTTATTTTTAACCTGTTTATTTTTTTAAAAAAAAAAATTTTAAACAATATCGCAGTAAACATAGAAGAAAAATATATTTTAGTCAAATAGTTTCATAAAATATTTAAAAACATTGAAATAAGAGAAATTAAGAAAGCATCAACATAATCCATAAAGAGTAAAGTGCTTAAACCAAACATGAAGATTGAGACACGGAAGAGAACAGAAAGTCGAGAAAAGACAAGGTTGTAAATTTTAGAAAATATTATGTGTTCAACAATACACATAATTATCAAACCTCCGTCGAATCTACAAAATTTCACTACAACTCGTCGGACTTCAAACAAAACCGCTCTTGGGTTCACAAACAACTGTTATACTTAAAAATTATTTTAAGATTCATGAATAAAATTTACAGAAATTTCTTCCCTTTAAGATTTATGAATAAAATTTACAGAGATTCAGATTTTACCAGAGTGAGTGATGGAGGCGAGGCCAAGGAGAAAAATAAGAAAGAAATAAGATAAGAGAGTGATGGAGGCGCATGAGACTTATTCTAATTTTTATATAAAACTTGAAACTTAGAAATATAAAAAATAAAATAAAATTATACCCTAATTTGGCGAGCCAACCCGCCCCGTTTGGGCCAGACCCATCTTGGCCCGCAACCCAAACGGGCTCAGCCCGCCTCCAAACGTGCTGCTATTTTATCAATCCAACCCGCTCAATTTTTATAGCGGGGCGGGCCGGCCCGATCCGATGGGCCTGACCCAATTTGACAAGTCTATTTATTGATCATATCAAGACACGCATCGAGCTCGACAATTTAATCAAGTCGAGCTCAAGACTAATGATATTCGACTCGTGAGCACTCAAACATGTTTGTTAATATGCTCGCGAACTCGAGTTCAGCTTGTTTAGGTGGCTCGTAAGCTCGAGTTTGACTCATTTGCTGAGTTGACAAATACAAATATTAGTATTAATCTCAATTGAAAGAATTGAACACACACACACACACACACATATATATATATATATATTTTAATTTTTAGCAAGCTCGAATCAACCTCAAACTCGAGCTCAATTTTATACTTTACAAGCTCGAAAACAAACCGTGCTCAAGTTAGATTTGTTAAACATGATAAGCGGGCTATTAATGAACCAAACTAAAGACGGCTTGATTACCATGATAAACGAGCTTTTAACGAGTCGAGCTCGAGCATGTCGCAAGTTTAGTAATTTCAAGACAAGTCGAGCTCGAACCAGATGATAAGAGCTCGAATCAACCTTGAGTTTAACAAGCCAAACTCAAACCTGATACTATTTACTTTGATTTTGATCATTTACAGCCCAACTCGAATTCCTGAAATATCAAAGGAGAATTATTATAGGCAATTTTTTATCCCAAAAAAGCTTATTCTTCTATAAAATTTTAAATTTCATTGTGAAGTAAATTTATTAAGAAAATTTAAATAAAAGCTATTTAAAAAAAATTCGATCATGCTTATGTTTTTCTTCTTTTTAAAAAAAAAATCATATGTGTTTTATTCAATGTAATTTGGGTGTCTTCCTTCACTGGTAGGTTATCAATTGAGGCACGAAAATACGAAGTTTCGTGTAAATATCCTTTTGCTTAATTTACATATAAATTAAAGTAGAGTTTTTGTCAATCCATTTTTTTAAGCTTTCATTCATTCTCAAATAATTGAGTATGTGATTATGAATCGACATGTATAGTCAAACCCAAACTAACCAAATAACATAAAAATCCAAAAGGGTAATCATCCATTTAATTGAAACAATAAAAAAAATCTTTCCCAACTTCTCTAACATTCTTATTTAATATTAGTAAAAGAAGTACATGTGTTGCATGTGTTATTATTATTTTTAATTTGATCAAATAAATTTAAATAAGTAACACAAAATTGTTTTCAATTTAAAAAAGTTGTTCAATTTATACAAGAATTTTTGTTTAGATTTTTTTCTATGTAAAATATGGAGTGACTCGAGTAGATTTTTAGTGAGGTAAGAAGGATAATTATGAAATTAAATATTTTGGTTTCCTCTAAAGCAGTTACTCTAATGGTCTCACACTTAATATAGTAATATAGATGTTTTATTTTAACTTTCCACAATCAACATGTATGGTAAATTTTTATCGGTGATACACAGATTGTTACACATAAATATTACAAAGATTTATTCTCATGCAATGCAACTACTTTTCTTAATTGAAAGTTCTTTGCGGGCTGTCAATTTGTAATGATATAGTGGGATGGTCAACTGGCTTAAATTTCGTATGAAAATACCCATTTTGTGTGGCTTTGTTTTACTTTATTTTATTTCTAATATATAAATAGTGGCGGATCCACATGTCTTTAGCTCGGTAGTCCATTTTTTTAAAAAAAAAATTATATGTAAATTTTAGAATAATATGATATTAGACCGGGTAGATCAATTTAAAATATTAAAAANCAAATTATCATTTGCTTTGCGTATTGGATTGTTGGAGTAGTTAGATATTCCATAATAGTATTGCATTGGCACGTTTGAATGGGATTACAACTATATGCCTTTTATGTTAATATATTTATAAACGTCGCGTAGAAAAAAATTGACAAATAATTACAGTACTCGAAACGATTTTATTTGTACATACGATCAAAACACTTTTGATTTTATTTTGAGTTATATGTTTTCAGAAGCCTGTATTATTTCTTCTCATGTATTTTTTATGTCGAGGATATTTTACATTAGTATTGGCTTAGTAATCCTAAAATGGGAAACATGAGTCGAGTGTAAGTAAATTGAAGTAAGCATGACGTCGGTGTGACGTAAAATAATGTGAAGATTTGAATGGGATTGATATAAATGACGGAGGATGTTGACAAAGTCAACGGACACGCACCACATACTCACCTCTCATTGTTTTTAGGCAAAAATTTGTGTGAGACAGTCTTACGGGTCGTATTTGTGAGGCGGATCTCTTATTTGGGTCATCCATGAAAAAGTATTACTTTTTATGCTAAAAGTATTACTTTTTGTTGTGAATATGGGTAGGGTTGACCCGTATCGCAGATTACGATCCGTGAGACGGTCTCACACGAGATCCACTCTTGTTTTTATTAGACCAACAGTCTCCCAAAATAACGTCTAAATTATCTCCCCTAACATCAAGTATTTTCTCATGGTCATAAATTTGATTTTTCTTATTAATATTTTATTAGACGAACTTATCATAAAGAATTTATCTAATGTGTTTATCTAACTGGTATTACACAAGAGTTTATTCGATGAATACCGAAAGATAGTGGTCACGAGTAGGGATGGCAATGGGATCGAGCCGGGCGGGTTTGTCATCCCCATCCTCGTCCTCAAATTTCATCCTCACCCTCATCCTCGATTCCCCGAACTCGAAACCGCGGGGATCAACTTCTCATCCCCACCCTCATCCCCGGTTCAGAAATATTAATGAGGTAAGACGAGGACGGATTCAGAGATTTTCTCAAACCAAAACTTATTATTATTAGTGATAATATTAATATTAATATTAGAGATCTTCGTCTTCATTTCAGGTTTTTCCCACGAGGCCCCAAACCCATGAAAAAATTTATCATCCTTAATTACGAGTCTTCCGTAACAAAAAAAATCTAATTTATTTCTCATCATTGATTTCGAGCTTGCTAGCTCCCATCAGAAAAAATTTCCGTGAAATAAATGTGGCACATTGATTTATGCCCAGATTATTTTGTTATTTATTTGATGATTTGCCTTTGAATTCTTCTATCAATTATAAATACGAGACTTCAATCAAGAATTTCTATTTATTTCGTTTTGAACCATATAGGCTCAATTTAAATAACTTCTAGACGATCGTCTCTTAATTGGTTTTGAAGTCTCGTATGCTCGACGATATCTGTTAGAGATCCTGAGCTCCGATTCTGTATTACCTTTTCCATATGGTTTGTAGTCACACAAGCATATGAAAAGAGGTTTGTAACGTGAATATGTTTCAATAAAATTTGATGGATTGGTTTTATAAAAAGAACTTGAAGTTTGAATTTGATGTCATAGAATATTGAATGGATTAAAAATTCAAATCCTGCTTAAAGCAAAATTGTTTAATCATAAAATAGATTTTAAAAATATTTGCAATTTCAACATAAATTTTTTTTATATTAAAAAACCTTATCACAAATGGTATGTCAAGTCAAATTGAAAAGGACGGAACGTACAATCAAGTACAAGCAATTCATTCGTGGCCGTCGGGGCAACGACAACCTAGTGATGTCATTGGGGCAGTCATAATTATTAATTTAAATAATATATATAGTAATTTTCAAATAAATTAATCTACTATGATTTTTCAATTATAAAAATAATTTATTTGATTTTCAATTTATATTTTATTATTATTATTATTATGTAAGTACTAGTCTTATTTTATAATTTCGTGCCTTTCGTCAATTTAAATGGATTAGTATTAATCAAAACCAAAAGTCATGATTAGAATTTATTAATGATAATGTTGTTGTGATACATTATATTGCTTAATACTTATGCTAGGCGTGATCATTGTTACTGTTGTGTAGAGCAGTCGAAACATGATGTTTGACTTGTTATACAATTTTAAAAGATTTGAATTGTACTTATACTCCAATTATAGTTTTTGGTAAAACAACAAGCGTTCGGTCATATAATTGGTACCGGAACCAAGTTCACGGGTTCGATTTTCATTGATTGCAAGAATTACAATTATTGAAAGATAAATTGTTAGGTGCAATAATTCTTCATGCTTCATAGTGCAATCGAAACATGCGATTAAGATGTTGTACAATTTAAAATATTTGATTTGCACCGTTACCACTAGTTATAACTTTTGGTAATCGACCTTATAAATTTAATATGTACTATGTGTGTATTGTTGAAAAATTATTTAAAAATGTGTTAAATATTTGTGTTGAAAATGTGAATGTTGAATGTTGAAAATTAGGTAAAATTAGGTGTTGAATATTGAAAATTAGTGTGTGATGATGTAGGTAATGATGTATTTTATTTTTGGATTATTTGTAAAAATTTTCTATAAATAGATCTCTCATTTGTGAAGAAAATCACAATTGAGTTGAGAGAAAAATATTATAAAGTGTGTAGTGTGATAATTTTAAGAGTTTGAGATTTTTACTTTTTACCGTAAATTTTTACTTTTTCACAACACGTTATCAGCACGAAGCTCTAAAAGTCCTCCATATTTTTCCAAGCTCCGAACAGAAGAAAAAGGTAACAAAAGTAATAATATTTATTTTACTGTTATTTATTTATTGTTTATATATGTAATATATAATATAATGTTATTGTTAGAAATAATAAAAATAATTTTTTCAAAAACTTGTTATAAATCCTGGGAGGATGTTAAGACGACATCCCACACTCCCGGTAAGGGATACGACAAGTATAAAAGCCTATAAGGTTTTTTAAACAAAATAACTTATGACACCTAATTATAATAATGTGATATGATATACATAATTATTTAAATATGACTAATATTATATACACCATATTATTACCATAAAATTATACAAATACATACATTTATTTTCTTATACACCAACGGTAATAAACGGTAACAAAACGGCTAGTTTTTGCTCTATAAATACAATCTCACAAATACATTCAATCACTCCAACTTTCTCTTCTTCTCTAAAAATTATTCTTCATCAAATTTTCGAAGAAAAAAAGAAGATGGCTTTCACGAGGTTATTTTTAATTATTTTGGTTATCATACTCACCAGTCTTGTATTTATCGGAGAATATCCTCCTCGTGTGTTTTCTTTATTTTTACGAATACTTGTACTTGTTGTTTATCCATTACTTTGTATTGCAATATTCATTAACTAATAAAATGCATCGTAATTTTTAGTACCACCATGGCAAACTTGGCAAAGCTCGAATTCATCGCTCTTGATATTACTGGGAAAAACTATATGCCATGGACTCTTGATGTAGAAATGCATCTTGAGTCATTGGGTCTAAGCGAGACCATTAAAGAAAATGGTATATCTTCATCACAAGAAAAAGCAAAAGCTATAATATTTTTACGACGACACCTTGATGAAGGTTTAAAATGTGAATATCTCATCGAAAAAGATCCCATGGCTCTGTGGAAAGGATTAAAAGAGAGATTTGAACATATAAGGGAAGTTATACTTCCGACCGCCCGTGATGAATGGAATATGTTAAGATTCCAAGACTTTAAAAAAGTCAGTGATTACAATTCAGCGATGTATAGAATAATCTCGCAGTTAAAATTTTGTGGACATGAGGTTACAGAATCGGAAATGCTTGAAAAAACATTTTCCACGTTTCACGCATCAAATATAACACTACAGCAACAATATAGAGTGCGTGGATTTGCGAGATATTCTGAACTCATCGCCTGTCTTCTTGTGGCGGAAAAGAACAACGAGCTATTAATGAGAAATCATCAGTCCCGACCCACTGGATCAACAGCATTTCCAGAAGTAAATGCTGTAAGTAAAAATGAATTTAAACCTGGAAACCAAAATCAAATTCAAAGACAAGGTTTTGGTCGAGGTCGAGGTCGAGGTCGAGGTCGTGGACGTGGACGTGGACGAGGAAGTGGTCGTGGTCGTGGACGCGGCCGTGGTTTTGAAAATAATCGAGATAGTTATTTCTATAACTCATCTCAAAATAACGTCCCAAACCATCCACAGAAAAGGCATCAAGAAAACATGAGTGTTAATGAAAATCACTCGAAAAGATTTGAAAGTTCTTGTTTCAGATGCGGCACTCCAGGACATTGGTCTCGTATTTGTCGAGCCCCTGAGCATCTTTGCAAACTTTATAAAGAATCGATAAAGGGGAAAGAAAAGGAGACCAACTTCACTGAGCGAAGTGACCGTTTGAGTGATTCAACTCATTTTGATGCTGCTGATTTTATGAATGATTTCTCTGGAAATGATCAATATGTTGGTGGGATAGAAATGAACAATATTGATGCTGCAGATTTTCTCAATGATTTCTCTGAAAATGAACAATATAGTGGTAGAATATAAATGTACAATAATTTATTTTTCATGTATTTATATGATAATGTTTTATTGTACAATTATGATATGTGTTATATTTAAATATGTATTGTCATTAATTTTTTTTCATTGCATATTTTTTGAAGTTCAAATATGGAAAATGCTATGAGCAAAGCTGAAGTTTGCATACCCGATAGTGGTACAACGCACACTATCCTCCGAGATAAAAGATATTTCTTGGAACTAAAACCAACAAAAACAACGGTGAATACAATATCAGGTCCTGTAGACTTGATTAAAGGATGTGGTAAAGCACAATTTTTGTTACCTAATGGTACAAAATTTTTGATCAATGATGCTTTATATTCACCACAATCGAAAAGAAATTTGTTGAGTTTTAATGATATATATTCCCATGGGTATGATACTCAAACAATGAATGAAGGGAATGAGAAATATATGTGTCTTACCACATATAAATCAGGAAAGAAATATGTGATTGAAAAACTACCAATGCTCCCTACTGGATTGCATTATACACATATACGTCCCATTGAATCAAACATGGTAATTGATAATTCTTCAATATTAACCAATTGGCATGATCGATTAGGACATCCTGGTTCAACAATGATGCGAAGAATTATAGAAAATACACATGGTCATCCATTGAAAGACCAGAAGATCTTTCAGAATAATAAGTTTCAATGTAAAGCATGTTCTCTTGGAAAACTTATTATAAGACCATCACCAGCCAAAATCCAAACTGAATCACCAATGTTTCTTGAACGTATTCAGGGTGATATTTGTGGACCAATCCATCCACCATGTGGACCATTCAGATACTTTATGGTATTGATTGATGCCTCCAGCAGATGGTCACATGTATGTTTATTGTCAACTCGAAATGTTGCATTTGCAAGATTACTTGCTCAAATAATAAAATTGAGGAATCAATTTCCCGATTATACAATCAAGAAAATTAGACTTGATAATGCTGGTGAATTTACTTCCCAGACTTTCAATGATTATTGTATGTCTATGGGAATCATTGTTGAGCATCCTGTTGCTCATGTACATACTCAAAATGGATTGGCTGAATCATTGATTAAACGTCTGCAAATGATTGCTAGACCAATGATTATGAAAACAAAGCTCCCTATTTCTATATGGGGACATGCAATTTTACATGCTGCTTCATTAATTCGCATCAGACCAAGTGCATATCATAAATACTCCCCATTGCAGCTTGCATTTGGTAAAGAACCAGACATTTCTCATCTGAGAATTTTTGGATGTATGGTGTATGTGCCTATTGCACCACCTCAACGAAAGAAAATGGGACCTCAAAGAAAGATTGGAATTTATATTGGTTATGATAGTCCATCGATCATTCGATATCTTGAACCACAGACAGGCGACGTGTTCACAGCACGTTTTGCTGATTGTCATTTTAATGAGGAAATCTTCCCAATGTTAGGGGGAGAACAGAAACATACCGAAAAAGAAATTACATGGTATGTATCATCATTGTTACATCTGGATCCAAGAACAAAACAATGTGAAAAAGATGTACAGCAAATTGTGCACTTGCAAAGAATAGCAAATCAAATACCAGATGCATTTGCAGACACAAAAGGGGTAACTAAATCATATATACATGCTGCAAATGCCCCTGCTCGAATTGAAATTCCGAAGAAACAAATTGAAGATAGTCATGATGTCATTAAACGCCTGAAGCGTGGAAGGCCAGTTGGTTCCAAGGATAAAAATCCTCGAAAAAGAAAATTCATAGAGAAACACAATGATCACAAAATAGAGAATGATGTTCCTGAAGAAACACATAATGATCACAAAATAGAGAATGATGTTCCTGAAGAAACACATGATGATGAAAATGTTTTGTCAGAACCACAAACTGACGAGAATCATGAAATCTCTATCAATTATATTAATACTGGAAAAATATGGAACCGAAAAGATATAGAAGAAATTGATGATATATTTTCTTATAATGTGGCAATCGACATCATAAATGATAATGAAGATCATGAACCAAAATCTTTTGGTGAATGTAAAAATCGGCAGGATTGGATAAAATGGAAAGATGCCATCCAGGTTGAATTGGATTCGCTAAATAAACGTAATGTTTTTGGACCTATAGTCCTTACACCTGAAGGTGTAAAACCTGTTGGATACAAATGGGTTTTTATTCGAAAGCGAAATGAGAAAAATGAAATAGTAAGATATAAAGCTCGACTTGTTGCACAAGGTTTTTCTCAAAGGCCTGGAATTGATTATGAAGAAACGTATTCTCCTGTGATGGATGCAATTACGTTTCGGTATTTGATTAGCTTGGCAGTATCTGAAAATTTAGAAATGCGTCTTATGGATGTTGTTACAGCCTACTTATATGGATCACTTGATAGTAATATATATATGAAAATCCCTGAAGGATTTAAGATGCCTGAAGCACAAAGTTCAAAACCCAGAGAATGTTATTCTGTGAAATTACTAAGATCATTATATGGGTTGAAGCAATCCGGCAGAATGTGGTATAATAGGCTAAGTGATCACTTGATGAAAAAGGGATATGTAAATAATTCAATATGCCCTTGTGTTTTCATTAAGAAAACAACATCCGGATGCGTAATTATTGCTGTATATGTTGATGATTTAAACATCATTGGAACAAATAAGGAAATTCAAGAAGTTGTGTCATACTTGAAAGAAGAATTTGAAATGAAGGATCTTGGAAAAACCAAGTATTGTCTGGGTTTACAAATTGAACAAAAAGAATGTGGAATATTTGTTCACCAGACAAATTATACAGAAAAGATCCTTAAACGTTTTAATATGGACAAATCAAATCCTTTAAGTACTCCAATGGTTGTTAGATCATTAAACATAGAAAAGGATCCATTCCGTCCATGTGAAGATGATGAAGATATTCTTGGTCCAGAAGTACCATATCTAAGTGCTATCGGTGCCCTTATGTATCTTACAAATTGTACAAGGCCTGATATATCTTTTGCCGTAAATTTATTGGCAAGATTTAGCACATATCCAACAAAGAGACATTGGAACGGAATTAAACATATATTCCGTTATCTACGAGGAACGACAGACTTGGGACTTTTGTATTCAAAAGATGCTAATCCAAGTATAATTGGTTATGCCGATGCTGGATACTTATCTGATCCACACAAAGCACGTTCTCAAACTGGATATGTATTTACTCGTGGAGGCACTGCAATTTCTTGGCGTTCACAGAAACAAACACTTGTAACAACTTCATCAAATCATGCCGAGATTATTGCACTACATGAAGCAAGCCGTGAATGTGTGTGGTTAAAATCAATGACTCAACATATCCAAATCTCATGCGGATTATCATTCGACGAGAAGCCTGTGATACTATATGAAGATAATGCTGCATGTGTTGCTCAAATGAAAGAAGGATACATAAAAAGCGACAGAACTAAACATATTCCTCCTAAGTTCTTCGCATTCACCAAGGAGCTTGAGAAGAATAAATGTATTGATGTTCGTCACATTCAATCAAGTGAAAACTCATCAGATCTCTTCACAAAGGCACTTCCTACGACAATATTCAGAAAGCACATATATAATATTGGGATGCGCAATCTACGAAATTTGTGAAGAATTGTTCGTGTCAACATGAGGGGGAGTTTACGTGACTGCACTCTTTTTCCCTTACTATGGTTTTTATCCCAATGGGTTTTTCCTAGTAAGGTTTTTAACGAGGCAGTATAAAAACACGTAATGTATACAATCATTATGATCATCATCACAAGGGGGAGTGTTGAAAAATTATTTAAAAATGTGTTAAATATTTGTGTTGAAAATGTGAATGTTGAATGTTGAAAATTAGGTAAAATTAGGTGTTGAATATTGAAAATTAGTGTGTGATGATGTAGGTAATGATGTATTTTATTTTTGGATTATTTGTAAAAATTTTCTATAAATAGATCTCTCATTTGTGAAGAAAATCACAATTGAGTTGAGAGAAAAATATTATAAAGTGTGTAGTGTGATAATTTTAAGAGTTTGAGATTTTTACTTTTTACCGTAAATTTTTACTTTTTCACAACATGTATATCAATATTGTACATACTTGTTTATTTATAGTTACTAGTTTGGAAATATCTAATTAATTATTTGTTCTAGAACCCATGAGAAAAATAATACAAGGTCAATAAAATATATATTATATTAATATAATTATTCAAAGACAACCATTCAAACATTCAAAGAGCATCACAAATATGGAAAACTTATGGGGAGAAAATTATTTGAAATAAATATCGAGAACCAAGTCAACCTACTGCTGTCAATTAACCTGTTACAATATTCTCAAGTTTTCAAAGAGAGTACAAAAAATTCAGAGATAATTTTATAGGTCAAATTTATGAGATAAATATTATATTTAGATAATCTATGAAAAATTATTATTTTTTTATTGTAGATATAAACATGGTTGATCTGTCTTATGAATAAATATCTGTGAGATCGTCTCACAAGAGACATACTCGAAAGAGAATAATTTGATTTAATCTATGAGACAATCTCAGTAATTTTTATTTATGAAACTAACCAATTCGGTCTATGTCTATAATAAAAATAATAATAATTTTGCATACGTCGGATCGATTGGTGATTCGTCTCATAAAATTGACTAATGCGATGATGTGATATGAATTTTTGTATTCATGAAATTAAAGCCATACATTTCTAACTTATATTTCATCTTGAAATTTTAAATTGACTTCACGGTATTATCTTAGATAATAAGAGGATAAAGTACATTCAGTCCACCATGAAAACTCGTAATCATCACGTATATGAAATTAATTATTTTTTAAAACTCCGTCGTGCATAAATCTGGCCAAAAACAATACAAATGGGAGAGGTCTTGGGTTCTATGCCCAACACTAACAATCCCCCACCCCTTGTCAAAAAAAAAATGGGGCAAATATATATAATTTTTAAAAATATAAGATTTTAAATATATTTCACATGGGTAATAACTTGTCCGAGAACATTGAGACCTATAAAATGAAAACTAATTAAATTTTGAGACGAGTCAATCCTACCGATATTCATAATAAAAAATAATACTTTTAGCATAAAAAATAATATTTTTTCATGGATGACCCAAATAAGAGACATGTCTCACAAAATACGACCCATGAGACCGTCTCACATAAGTTTTTGTCATAAATTTTTTGTGCAATTTTAATAACTTTATTAGATTAATTTCTCTATAGGCTGAAAATTCATATTAGAGCTGTATTTATAATTATTGCATTGTTTTGCATATTTTTCTTCCTATACGAATATTAGGAGAGGAAAAAAAATTTCAAATCCAATATCCGACTTTCATCTTATATTAAATTATTTGAATATCATTATATATGCATTTTAATACAGTATGGCTAAATTGATTTAGTATATAATTTTATATATTTTATATCCAACGTCTACTAAATTAAGTACTTGAAATGATACATTTATGTGTTTTGGTAATCTTTCTATTTGAGTTGAATTGAGTACAAGTCTGAATCTTAATAAATATATGGATATGGATTTGTGTAATATATCTTCTTGATCTAGCTTTTGAATTTGAATTCGATATAAGTCTAATCTTTTATCAATATGTTTGTATAATGATTTTTATAATTTATTTGATTTATATTTAAATGAAGATCAAAATATAATTATAAAAAATAGTGATATATATAAATTAAAAAAATAAATATAAAAAGAAAGAAAGAAAGAAGACACAAAAATAGAACTCACAACTATAAGTTTAGAAAATAAAATTTCTATCTACTCAATTATATTAATTTACATATGACCGGGCTTGTAATCCAGTGGTCTCGTCCATCGTCAGATTAGCTGGCTCCTCGGATTCGATCTCTCTCATCACGTGTGTTGTAATAAAAAATATAATAATATTAATTTACATTAAAATTTTAACACTTTATTAATATATATTATTATTATAGAAGACTAAATCAACCCGCAAGCAATAGGCAATAGTGGATCGAACTAATCACCTCCCATTGCATTAGAAAAAATGTAATAACCAAGCAAAGCTACATAACTTTCCACGACTCTAGAGTCGGGAATCCACCGAAAGAGTCGAACTGCAGCCCAGCAGCGGGTGCGCCACCATCAGCCACCGGAGCGGGCGGAGGCGGAAGCTGAGCCGAGGCGTCTTGCATCGGAAAAACAGAGGGGTCAATCGTAGGCAAGCTGCCACACGGCTGCAGTCGGTTCATAGGCTTACACGGCTCCAGTTTCAGCACCGGAGATACAGGGAAATTTCCATCCACCCGCACGAAGCTCCCTCCCGTCATCTGCTGCACCATCTGCCTGAAATTGGAGGGATCCGCCGATATAAATGTCACCGTTGCACGCTTCGTCGCTCGTGACTTCCGCTTCGTCACCCTCCCACTCGGTGCTACGCTCCGGCGCGTCCTGGAAAAAGTAGTATCGTTCTCCGATCCACCGGAGGCCGTCGGAGTTGGAACAGGCGCCGAGAATAAGGACTCGACCATTTCAGCTGACAGCAAATCTTCCGCATACGAAGGGTGATTACCCACAAATGGCTTTTGCAGAGCTTTGGTTAGAGTCTCTGTTTCCATTGTAAAGATGTCTTGAATCAAATAGTCGCCGAATGTCGGGTGCATCTGCCATAGCTGCTCCATACTGACAAAATCCTCTGAAGAAAAAATTCAGGAAAAAAAAACAGAACCAAATCGATAAATATCAAATACCCATATCTTTAATCTTTGAAATTAGTGATCAGGACTCAGAATTAAGACAGGTAATAGAAGAAAATTTGCTTCGGAATGAGTACAAAGGCAGGCGAAGAGACGAAGTGAAGACTTGAGAGTATGGGAGGCTCTACGAGGGATTAAATAGGACGGTGGTGGGAACGAAGAAACCGCGTAGATCTGGACACGTGGAACCGTTTAACGTACGGAAATTTAACCGCTTATGTCACGGATATATATTAATTGATTTACACATGAGCTTATAAAATATATTTAAAAATACAAAACTATTTTAAATATATTTTTGAAAAGTTTTTCAAAATAAATTGTAACGATAATTTTGAAATTTCGAATTTATTTTGTAATATAATATGTAATTCAATTTGTATATAGTATTTTTCAGTTTAAATCAGGGTAATCTCTTTTTAATCTTTAAAATTCAAACATACGATTGTGTTTAGTCTTTATATAAAAAATTCTATATTCTTTGGGTCCACATATATTTTTCAGGATGAAAATATATACAAAACATTGAAATTATAGTATTAATATATGATATTTGAATACTATAAGGTTGTGAGTTTAAAATTAGAAATTTTTTATTAATTTCAACATTTGTTATACTTGTTTGGGTACTCAGATATCATATATATAACTAGCAAATTTGAAACAGTTGATATTCAAATTTCTTAAACGAGTACCACATTTTAAATGTTTTGTACCGATTTTTATCCAAGAAAAGACGTGTAATTTAAATATCATATAGTAGTATTATATATTCAATGTTTTATGCCGATTTTGATCTAAGAAAATATATGTAAGCTAAAAGAGTGTAAATATATTTTTCTGTAGATAAGGAAGTGTAAAAAAATATTTTTTCTAATAGTGACTAATCAAAAATGTAAGTTTGCGTTTGGATATTTGAAGACAATTCACATTTAATTAAATCTATCTTGTTATATTTCTATAATTATATACTCTATCGATCACGAATTTATATATTTACTTGTTTTTTCACACAAATTAATAATATCATTGTAAAACTAATTAAGAATATCATTGTAAAAAAAAAAAATCTTACTACAAATTTTTTATTTTATCTTTATTTAATTTTTTTAAAAATAGTTACACATTTTTTCAAAATCTAACTGTGATGTATTTGTTAAAAAAAATTACTATTAAATTAGAAATCAAACTATATATATTGGATA
Organism: Primulina huaijiensis; assembly: GCF_012295235.1. NCBI lineage: Eukaryota > Viridiplantae > Streptophyta > Magnoliopsida > Lamiales > Gesneriaceae > Primulina > Primulina huaijiensis. Next base: position 4,471,577 of record NC_133322.1, read on the forward strand.
ACTGAGAAAAGTGCATCTTATATAATTAGGAACATTGTTTTCAAAATCAAAATGGTCGGTTCGATGATCACAGGTTCGATCCATACAATGCTAAAAAATCGTTTGACCGATTAGACAGATCAGAACCGGTTCTCACATTTAAAAAAATTTAAAAAATCGTTTTTTATTTCTCTTTTAAAAAATTTATTTATTTTATTTAAAGTCTAGAAGTTTATTTTTTGTTATATATATATATATATAATTATTTTGATTTTAAATTTTATTAAAATTATTATTTTAGTAATAGATTTGATTTTATTTTTACTTTTTTTAAAAAAAATATAACTATATTTGATTATTTGTATATTGTTTAGATTTAAAACATTGATAGATATATCTTTTTTATTATTTATATATACACATTTAAGATATTTAAAATTTTAAATATATTATTACTATATTATATTATTATTTTATATAATATAACGATTTTTCGGTTCGACGTCGATTCGATTATAAAAATATTGGTCATGATTTTTTAAGATGTAATATTGACATAGAGAAAATACTAAAGAGAGTTATAAATATGTTCTTGATTTCTTTGTCATTCCATTGTTTTACTTCTTTGAAATACCTTCTCATATATTACTTTACCGTCTTCCTTCATTATTTGTCTAAATTTGTCATAATTTTTTCGTCTTATTTGTTTCATAAAATAATACAGGTTAATATAATCATAAAATACAACATTTTATGATTAGCTCAATATAATCATAATTTGCATAAACATCTTGTTATAAATAAAGTTAAATTTAAATTTAAAACTTAAGCTATTTTTTTAAAAAAAAATTTATAATTGCTTGGTTTAATTTATATATAATAACCACGAAAAGAACACAAAGCAAACTGCGACTTTAGTAGCAGTTAAATAAATTAAAAGACAAAAAAATAGTTCATAATTTATTTTGGTGATATGCTGATGGTATGATGGTTTTTTTTAAAAAAAACGATTACAGTACTTTTGAAATATTTTTATCAAAAAATCCACTCCCCCCGTCTCTATGTTATTTTAATTATTTGTGTCTTACATTATTATGATAGATGTTGAAAAGTATTACGACATCCGAAACAACACTTGTCTGATACACACAACACTCACCGTTATGTTAAACATAATACTTTAACTTTTCATGGATCAGATATAAAATCTGTCATACAAAATTGAAGTGTGAGATGGTCTCATAGGAGTGTTTTTGAAAAATTAATATTTTTCATTAATCAGATCGAATAAGATATTTATCTCATAAAATTGATCAGTGAATCGATCTCATAAATTTTTTTGTGTTTTTAGATATAATTTTGTAAAAAAATATTTTTCTATTAATTATTATTAAATTTCCTAAAATCTCCTCTTGATGTCAAAATAAATAAGTAGTGATCTCAGTATATATAAAATTAGTGAACACCATCACATTTGAGTTGCTGTTTTTATTTTATAGACATAAACATTGAACAGCAGCATATTATCATTAGTGCGAGGATCTCAGAACAGAATCAGACCCTACAATCCTGATATTGTTTGGGTTTATTGGCAAATCGATGGCTGTTAAAGATTGCGGAGAAAGCAAGATATCCATCTCCTCCGCAACATCTTCTAGCAAACTTCTGACAGGAACAATCTGCACAAAGACAATACAAGAACTAGAGATCAGCATTCATGTATAGTGACGGAGCCAGAAATTTTGTAAATCAAAGAACCATATAACTTCTTCGATTACAATTACTAGCATCTCACGAATGGAGCCAACGATTTTCCCAGGATTTGCATATTGTTAGAAAGAGGAGTTCGAGTACCTTATCAGGATGTTCGAAAGAATTCTCATCCATATAATTTGTGGATGTCAATTCGGTCTTGATCGACCCTTGTGACCGTATCGAGTTCAGCTCCAATCCATCTATAGAAATTTGAAGTGTCACACTGTTGCTCCCAGAATTAACCACCTGCAGTATTAAAGCACCCCCTTAGAATTAGACTACCAAAGATTTAATCAGTAGTATCTCAGTGTGTGTGTGTGTGTGTCTATATATATATATATTTTTTTTTTAAAAAAAAAAAAAAAAATTTTTTCCAATACCTTTTAAATACTTTTGAAAGAATATAAATATATTAAAATTCGATAATTAAATTATCGTATTATACTTTTACTCTCAGATATTTGTTGTTGTCCTCGGTATTCTTCCACATAACCGCGGAAGCAATGAGAGAACTCTCCACGCCAGCTTGAAGGGTAGCATTAAGAAGAGTTGCACCGTTTGATTCCTTGAAGAAATGTTGCATCCAATAACTAGGAGTTCCATACATCTTCGATGAGTCGAAAACGATAGCATCAGGACTCCACCTAAATGAAAGCGAAATGTTTTCGGCTTAGAAACAGATCACGAGAGATAATAAAGAAACAAAAAAATCAGGGGAACAAAACAAACTTACGTTCTGTCATTTTTATTTACAAACAATGGCGCATAGCTTGCCATCTCTACTACGTCACTGCATCGTCGAAGCGAATGTCAAGTCTTCATCAATATTTAGTACACACATATATATATATAGCAGAAGCATAATATCAACCGGCTCGTAAGAACTGTCTTACTGCCAAAAGGGTAAAAAAGATGATGTAATATCATTAGACTTGCAAGAGTTTAACAATAAGCATGCGGACAAGTTAGTTTAAGGATATTTATTATACACCATAAAATCAGAATAACTTTGTTGGTACAAAGTAATCAAGATGATGATGTTCTCATAAAACATTATATTCTCCAAACAAAAGCTGAGCTTTATGAAATTTATCCTCCAGGGAAATCCGGGTTTGGAAATGCAGTACAGAGTTGAAGGGAAAAAGAAAAAGCCCGAAAAGCAAGCAAGGTAATCATGTATTTTAAGCATGAAAATACCAGTTCCTTTCAAGCCCAATAAGAAATCCGGCTTCAGCCAGAGCAGCTAAGAGACTGCCCTTGCCAGCATCATCTCCGGTCACAGCATATTCACTCACAAAAGCCTGCACCATTTACAATGCAATTTAAAGAATCATTATTTACTAAACCTATCAAATCTTATAGGCATAGCAAAGTGTTTCAAACCTTTGGACCTCCTCGTGGTGCTTTATCAAATTTTCTAGCTGCTCCAAACACATTGTCTGCATTGCTATAAATCTGGTAGAATAAAATATATGATAAAGAATAAATAAATAATTATTGCATTGTGGAAAACCGAAGTATATTTCAAGTGCTTGAAAAGACAGTTGATATTCTTACATGATAGTCATAATAATGAGCTGGGTGATCCAATGGTTTAGAAGAGCCATCACAGTTGGAGATTATTTTGATGTCTGGATATGCATGGCTGATAGCGTCATAGAACTTGAGGTAGCTACCTATATCATTAGAAAATAAGAAAAATTTTGTAAAAGTATTGCTTTACTAAAACGTAGATTAACACGAGCATTATATCATAAATAATTCCTACCTCTGTAATCTTGCCTCTCACAGTCCTCATTCCCCACTGCAACATATCTCAGATCGAAGGGTTCAGGGTGTCCCATTGATGCTCGAACAGAACCCCATTTAGACTGAGGACTACCCCTCGCAAACTCAATTCCATCCAGGATCTCCTGCATTTTAAGTGAAACTTTTAGTAGGGTAACAGTTTGGTGGGGCTGAGGTTTAAGTGCAAGTGAAGCTCGTTAAATAGGAAATCTCTAGATAACAAAACTTTCTTCTTTCCTGCATGTGTAACAATGACGCAGAAGTGTTATAACCTGTCCCACATCTGGTTGCCGGAGGGGTGTGACTAGATATATAAAAAAATATAACTCTTCTCATAACTTGATATAATCATATTCGTAAAACAAGAACAAATACAAAGTAATTACTGTGAGAGTTCATTGTGTGGAGTCTCATTTGGGGGAGACCGAGCCCGCAGACCCAGGACATGACTTAAAGTGTTAGGCATAAGTTAGATGTGCTTGTTATCAATTGCATATTAGCAAGTGAAATCAAAATGAGCCACCCAGGATCGCTTTAATTTTCCACATTCTTGAAAAGCGCTTAACAATAAGTACCGTATATATCTAAAGCAAACCCAGAAGTCATACTTGTACGAAAGGTAGGATGGCAGAAGGGTCAACATGGTCATTGTGACTAATTCCTGAAATCATTAGACATGACAAGAAGAAAAAAGGGTAGTAAAAAATCAATAAAGTAAATCCTTAGGGTAAAAATTGGGTAGGAGTCAAAAATCAATAGAGCGTGTTCCAAGGGAGAATTAAATGTGCACAAAAAGTACCATTGTTGAACACCCATATAGGTAATGCACCTAAGTCCTCAGCAAGCTGCAGTAAAGTGGTGAAAAAGGGGGGAGTGATGACAAAAATGGCAAATTAAGATTTTCTTGGAAACTAGGATATGTTCTTAACAAATGTGAGGAAAATTGCTGATATACACCTGTAGAAATTCAAAGTGACCAAGGCCCTCATCGGTCCAGTAATGCCAGACATCACCAAAATGACCGGGCCTCTCCTCCCACAGCCCAATTGTTTCTTTCCAGCGGAATGCATTTCTTAACCATTCACCTTCAACAAAGCAACCACCTGACATGTGGATATCAAGCACGTTAGATCTACATTGATGCAGTTACACACATCAGCACAAAAAACTGTGAGATAAATATATGAAAATTTTCAGAAAGAAATCTTAAACGAGTATCATATGCAAAACAGAAGATATAGTAGTATTATGTCCATCTACTTCTTGAAGATGCTCTTGCCTGACCGTGCTACGAGCCTCATACATTATCTTTGTTATTTATTTCTTACATTTTTTAATTTTCTTAATTTGTACTGCTTTCTCAACTCGATTGGAGTGAAAGGCACGAGAAGGTATAGCGCTTGATAATATGCAATACAATGTCTAAACTTGAAAATATAAAAATTAGTACATATACTGAAGGCATTATAGCAATACCTGGAAACCTTATAAATCCAGGACTTAAATCTTTCAGCATCTTAAAAAGATCATTGCGAAAACCATGCCCCTGTATCCAGAGAAAATCACTAAAAACAGCGTTGAACATAAACCCTTGGTGATATAAATAAAATACCACAAAATGCTCCATATGAGATTTTTACTTTACTTTAATAAGGGAATATCAGAAAAACTGAATAAAAAAATGTATTTGTTTAGTTGCTTTGAGAGCATATAAGAACATTTACTCCAGATAGCAAAAGCTCCTCGTCTCGTCTTAACGGCTCCAAAAGACCAAGACCATGTTTTTGTTTCAAATGAAGTCCAAATCTCTAGATTGGGCAGTTTATCAATGTGTATTGCTTACATCACCACAGCCTTTTAAATAGTTTCACTGAATTATGAACTTTCAAAATCAAGGACAATAGAAATGAATGATAACTGACATTATTATTCTAAAAAAGAGTGTTCATAATTCAATTAAGTACATTTACCTTATATGTATCTACAGGCATCAATGATACTTGATCAAACCATATGATGCCTCTCCTGGTTGTAGTCAGTTGAAGTCTCGAGCTTGCATCTGTTCCTTCTGCTTGCATCAACACCTCCATCTTTGTCCAATTTGAAACATCAGAAGCTCTGCAAGACCATAGATGACACAATTTTTTTTCCAAATGAGGCTTCAATAAATTGAAGACTATACATTGAGAGGCTGTAAGTGGTGAGCCATCAATTCTCACATAATGTTAGCAGTAGCCAATGTTTTCAGTCCAATTGACCCAACCAATGATGCAGAAACGTTAATTGACTGCGATGCACGAACATAAAGAACCAACTTATACGTCTTCCCTAGTTCAATATTCTGCAACAGAGATCACGGCATAGTTGGCAAACAATCAGCGAAATGTGAGAACGGAATTGATCGTTCGTAGAAAAAATTAATAAAAATGCATTTATTTTCCTAGCATCAGCTGCAGGGACAGCTCCATTGAAAGATCAATAATCATGGAGCAACATCAGAGTAACAATAACACTCAATGTCGAGCATCTTAAATTAAATTAGAAAGACTGAAACCGTAAAATTGGAATGATACAAAGAAAACAAACATGGGTTAAATCAAGAATGCACCACACATATCCACAGGGAAGATCATAAGATTATATTAAAAAAGCAATTTATTAATCTAAGCTTTTAGACTGATATTTTAAAAAAATTAATTTTATTTTTAATATGTTAATTGAAAATCATTTCTTTTTTTATTTTTTAGAGAGAAGTTCAAGCAAAAGCCGTGAAAAGTAATATTTTTTATTTCATGATTTTGGCTTTTTTCCTTGCTTCTAAAATTTCATAATTCAACCAAACTTCAACTTTTGTGAACAGACAGACAGACACATACTGTCGAAGACAGAACAAAAAACTGTTTATTCAAAAAAAAAATTCGCAATGTAAAACACTGAAAGGATGGATGGATTACATATTCAAAATTCCCACAGTTTTGAAGGAAAATAAAAAATAAAATAAAGTTCAGTAGAGAGACGAGGATCATTTAGACCATTAGTGATCAGGAGGCAAGACCTTTTCAAATATATATGTCAGAGATATCAACTCTTACCATTCCCCAGAAGCCAGGATTGAAAATACCAACTCCTCCGGCTGGACACGTTTTGGGGCCATCATGGTTGCAAAGCACTTCCATTCGGAGTGCAATTTTGTTCCGATCAAAGCATGATGAACGTTCAGTTGATACTATTAAAGATGAGTCATTCCCAATAATAGACCAAGGATTAATATTTGAAGGAGTGTTGGAACCTCCAGCTTCAAATCCTGCAGTTAAATTACGTCACATTACCTGTCTTAAGCTATACTACAATCTAAAAGAAACCCCTTTTAAATCACCGTGACTATTTCTTCAAATCATCAGACCCAACAGTGGAAAACTAGAAAAGAAAGTAAAAGCAGCTTAAAGAGTTATTGTCATATAAACTAATACATTAAGAATGGTGAGTATGGTTGGTTTGACGCATGAAAAACGCAAGGAAATTCTTGCTGACCTCTGTTGCAGACAAGTTCGGCCCAAAGTCCTCCAGCTCCAGCATGATTAATCTCCTGCAGGAATATCAAAGAGTAACATGCTGCAGCCTCAATACATTAGAGCTGATGAAACCATTACTTACAGAAGGTTTGGAAAGGACGAGTGTTAGACGTTTCAGTTTACATAAGCAGTGTTACAGGCCACATATCTTTTGGCTTATATTCTGACTGGGATTCAGCCTAACATTTGGTAAACGGTGTTTCAAAAAAAAATTGCAACCAATATAAGAGGTATAGGAAAATCCAGCTCCTACTATCCTCAATGTCAGAACTGGAACGATCAGTTTTCCGTTCAAGCATCCCCAAAGGATCAGCAACATAAGCAGAAGCAGCAAGGCTAAATATCGTTTTCTGGACAAATGTCTCAAAAAATAACACAAATTTAAAGAACACATCTCATTCGCAAATTCAAGAGGCAGAACCAACATTCCGAAATTAATGGAGCATAACATATAATTATCATTTTTATAGTTTTTGAGGGGGTGCAACAACATAATGTCAGGCTAAAATTGTGAAAAGTATTCTAAAAAATTAAGAAAATAAATTATAAACTAGGGACGATAACTGCTCTAGCTTGTATGTAGCTCCAGCAAAATGATCAATATTAATGACCTATTGATTAACAACATGACAAGAGATGTGCCAATCAACATTCATTTCAAATAAGCACATATAATGCATCTGCTTTTCAAGATAAAAAAAACAATGATGTTTCCGCTGCCATCACAAGCAAAATAACAAAGACAACATCGATTAATATTTTCTTCATGGCAGATTAATCTAACCTCGAAAAATATACCAAACATTGTCTTTGGTATCTCCTTTGCTGATGCGTCTGAGGCATTTATAAATAGTGCAACAGTCTGGTTTGCTTCAATTCCCGATGCGGAAGATTGACATATAGCACTCAGCAAAATGAAAAGCAAAAGAAGAATACTGCTCAAGAGGATATTTGCATCCATTTCTTCCTGAATGCATCCAAAGCTTGTGCTACCTATTTATAAACTAACTGCAATGCTTGCTCAGTTATCCTTATCAATGACAGGGAACAAAGTGGGCCAGTTGATAGAAGAAAAGTACAAATAATAAACAAAGAGCTTATCTTTACAACAAACTTCGTCTTATTGAACGCTAGAAAGCATTTTGCCTGGATGGTGAACTAGCCAAACTTGAATAAATCCAAAAATGTCTACATTTCTTCTTTTACTAAGTTACTTTCAAATGGTTATTATTCAAGAACTTTATTGGTGCATGTATAACTTGCGCGTGCATATAAAAGGAGAGCGACCAAAATAATTTTAAATCTTACAATTTACAAATGAAACATTCTTTTCTTACAGTAACTTGTCAAATATTCAATTGAATCAACGTCTCTTTCATTCCTTATTTCTACACAGAAGATTTAATTTGATTTTATGAAACTGTTCTCCGTATCCTTTTTTCTGAAAAAATTTGTGTCACAGAAAAAAAGACGGAATTTGACAGTAACTACTGAATGATAAACTATGAGCCATTCAAGTAGGCCTAATCAACACTTAAAGACACGATCCATAATGCATTTTAATTCAATTTGAATACTCTTCTTTAAGTTAATGATCAATCAGTTCTTCCTATTTGGGAATTAAGGAACATGGAAAATTGCTTTGAATACCATCAGCCCACTTCACCCTCTGTCATCTTTTAGGCAGTTGACCATCATGTAAAGATTTTTCTATTTTTAGATTAGATGATTCCATCATTTCAGAAATTGCAATCACTTCCAGCGCAGATACAGAAGCTTTTCAAAAGTGTTTTCCTAAAAAATCATTTTATTTTTTTAAAAAATTAACGTAGGATGAACAAAAAATTTATAAAGTCACTTAAAAAGCATTCTTCCAAAACTAAAAATGCGGTTTCTAGGCTCGGATTCATGTTATAACTCTTGCTCAGACAATACTCGAATAAATTTCAGTATTTATCTAAATACAAAAACTAGTTATTTTCTAAAAAAGAACACCAGAAACAAGCCATTAAAGCACACAACTTGTGGCTTTTATTTCCTGAGTAATTCCGCAAAGATTAAAACTTTATTCCCTTATGCATCCCAAATAAAGAACTTTACCTGTAAATCGGTCAAACCCAAAAAAAAAATCTCGAATTGATGCTTTGTATATCCGTGCGCGACTGCGTGTGAGAGAGAAGGGAGTGACGGACTTCACTGCTTGCAGGAAAACGTGACCTGTTGGCTAATGGGTAGAATAAAATACAGTTTGTTGGATTTTATTATCATTTATGGGAAAATTTGATGCAAAACACTCTCAGTGGGTGTGTGTTTCTTTGTGTATGTTATATTGCTTGAAGGGTGAGGCCCAGGAAAAACGAAAAGCCTCGATTTTGACCTGAACTTTGCTTTAACGCAAGCTGATATTTAGCCATGGCTTGTACGCAGCAGGTTGGTCAAACAAATTCTTGCTTTGAAGTCTGTCTTTTTTTCCCTTTTTTTTAAAAATTAGTACCCATTTCAGTCCAATTTTCTCTTCTTACTTTTTTTCTTTTTTCATTTTTCCATAATCATCCATGCCATTTGTCGGAAGTTGAGCAGTATTTGTAGTGTCATTCACTGTGCTGATGATAGCAGCATTGCTTGAAGAGTAAAAAATTCACGAAAAGTTTAACCAAAGTTACTTCTGGAATATGTAGTGATGTTCAAGTTATCGATGGAGGAATAGGTATTGTGAGACGGTTTGACGAATCTTTATATGTGATACGGATCAATCATATCGATATTCACAATAAAAATAATAATATTTTTTCATGGATGATCCAAATAAGAGATCCGTGTCACAAAATACGACCCGTGAGACCGTCTCACACAAGTTTTTGTATGGAGTTAGCTAATTTGAAGGCCTTGTCAAGATGATAACAGATAATACATGTATTCGAGTAAATTGTGGTAATGGATCTAAATATGTTTCATTTTTTTTCGAAAAAATAATCTTCCCTTATATATTAAAATACNAGTACACGTACTCATTTATCTCCATATAGTTTTTTGTTGTTGTATTAAATGTAATGATGCTATAAAAAAAAATTAAAAATTACCGTGATTCCACCATTGGAATCAAATTTCTCTCATATTTTAGTATATTTTTTTAAGATAGTCTTACATATCTTTATCTGTGAGACATATCAATCATGTCTATATTTACAATAATAACTAATATTTTGACATAAAAAATAATATTTTTTCCATGTGTGAGACATATATCTTATTGTCTCACAAAATTGACTCGCGAGACCAAATTAACGCTGAGATCGTCTCACAAATTTTTTTTATATATATTTTTATAATTTCTCAAAATCGTGTCATGGAACTTATCTAGTGTAGCTATAAAGTATTAATAACACGTCTCTTTTCTTGTTTTCCAACCTTAATTAACAATATTATCTTTGAGTAGGTGGGCCGTGGGCACAAACTTGGACTGGACTATATTTATGACTTTTTTAAAGTATGTATATTGTATTATTAAGGTTTAATTATTATAATAAAGTGAGAACAAGTTTAATAAAAATAACCATTTTCTTATTTCTTTATTTACTTTTTTTCCCCTTTGATGTAGGTAAAAACTTGATACAAAATAACAAATCTAAACTAAAATCATTTTAATTACAAAAACACATTTTTATGCAATATAATAAAAAATATGGATATATTCTTTACCTTATATAAATTTCTATTAATCACAAACCTAAAGTCATGAATACAAATGTATGTATTGTAAACTACATTCTTGAAGGGTAGTAAACCAAAAGACAAAAACTTGACGGTTTCCCATGTCGTATTTTGTGAGACAAGTCTCTTATTTGTGTTATTCATGAAAAAATATTACTTTTTATGCTAAGAGTATTACTTTTTATTGTGAATATCGATAGGGTTGACATGTCTCACAGATAAAAATTCGTGAGACCGTCTCAAAGAGACCTACTCAACCCAAAATTAAGGTTAGTTCAAATGGCTCCGATTATACTTTTTGTTCCAACCACATAAAGGGAGATTAATTATGTTTTCTCGTTTAATGAGGTTTTTTTTTTTTTTTTTTAAAGTTAAAAGTTTGGTGTTTTTTGACAAAATTTTTTTTATATAATATATCTATTATTATTAACAATATATGAGTACCTTATATCAATAAGAACGAGGTCATGATATAATTTTGAGTTTTCCTGAAATACTCGACATCTTATCAAACTAAACGCGGCTTTACTATATTATCTTTTACTAACAAATCTATTGACATCGTATATTTTATATTCTATCATTTCAATTTCACAAATTGATTCTATTTTTTTTTAATGTATAACATGCCTTTTTTAACCAAAAGTTAATTTTCTAAAGAAATTTTTTACAAGTATATTTTACCAATTTACATTTGGAAAAATTCAAAACAGAGTTTATTATTAGAGTAAGTTTGTTGTGAAACCATCTCACGAATCTTTATCTGTGAGACGGGTAAACCCTATTGATATTCACAATAAAAAGTAATATTGTTAGCATAAAAAATAATATTTTTTCATGGATAACCCAAATAAGAGATTTTTCTCAAAAAATAAGACCCGTGAGACCGTTTCAAATAAGTTTTTGCCTCATTATTAAAACCAAAAAAACAAAAACCTTCTTGCTAAAAAAAAAAAAAAACTCTAGGGACTTAAATGGGAAATTTAGAAAAAAAAAAAAAAAAAAAATCCCCAAAGGACTTAAATGGGAAATTTCGAAATTACTGCATCTTCGAATTAAATGGGAAAAAAGAAAAGAAAAAAGAAACAGTACAAAGTGCAATCGATTGTTCACTCGCTAACCAGATCCCTCCCTCTCTCTTAATTGTTTAGGTATTTTTTCAATTTCAAGATCTGTCTCCAAACCTTTTCAAATGAAGTCTGCAACCCGTGCTGTATAACTTTAATATTATTTTAATTTTACATTTATATATTATAGATATAGATGCATAGTGTCTGCAGTAGTTGGTCACCGTCTCAGGGGTTTCTTATACCTTATACGTGTGTCGAAGCAAAAAAATTATGTTTTTATCTATTTCTGAACTGGTTTTTGAAATTTTTTGGTGAATTGCATATGTTTTGTGCATTGGCCTTATTTTTTCTGGTTAAATTTCTTGTGGGTATTTGAAAGTTTCCACTAATTTTTGATTTACTGTTCATTTTTTTGGCAAAGTTTTATTTTTTGTTTGTCGAATTTTGCAGTCTAGTAACTAACTGTATCTTTTTTCATGTTTCAGGAAGCTGATTCTTGCAAAAGTTTCTTCGAGTTTGTACCATTGACCTTTTGAGCTCTGGTTTGTTTAGAGACATACAATTTGATTATTTTTGTGTTTTTGTTTAATTGACAAGATTTGATGCTGTATAGCATGTTGGTCGAAAAAGATTAGTTTTTGTTTTACAGCTGTGCGTGTGACATAGGATCATTGAGTAGTTTCTGGGGATTTTGTATGCAATTACATAAATATTTTTAAGCGAGTAGAACTCGTTAGTGGAGTGGTGCATTGTGGTTAGATGGAGCACGGTTTGAATCCACAGTCAAATCATCAGCCTGGGTCAATTGATAAGTCTAAGGTAATGGATGTGAGGCCTTTGAGATGTCTTATTCCACTATTCCCGAACCCACCGGGCATGCCTAATGTTCCAACTCCCCATGCCGCCCCCTTTGCTTGTGTTCCCCCTGGTGGTCCTTTTCCGCAAGGAGTTCAACCGTTTTACCCTTTTCTTGTTCCCAATGATCCTCAGCACACTGGTTATGGTTCTCAAAACCAACAAGGTAATTTTGGTCATGGTAGCACTATACCAGCTCCTGTTCCATTGAATTCATTTAGGACCCCGGCGTCTAAACCACATGGCCGCCGTGGTCGGCCAAGGAAGAACGTCAATCCATCCAAACCTCTTGCTGTGGAGGGTGATGAATATAGCGACTTGCAGAATGACCAATATGTGAATGAGTTTGGCTTGCATACCACTGATGCAGAGGCTTCCAATAAATCGGTGAGGCGAAGGGGCCGTCCAAGGAAGAGAAGGCCTGGAGATGGTGATGAAATTGATGTAGAATCTCTAGTTAACAGCTTCTTGGCACTCTTTAAGCTCAATGGATTTGATGACCTTACAAGGGCTAGTGGGGACAAGGAAACCGTTGGAACTATACTCTTGGTTTTTAGTTTACTTAGGAGAAGACTCACTCAACTTGATGAAGCAAATGACTTGACTAATGGTATTGCTAGACGTCCTGACCTGAAAGCTGGTACGCTTTTGATGACTAAAGGAATCCGGACAAATGCGACAAAGCGGATTGGGCATGTTCCGGGAATTGAAGTCGGTGATATTTTCTTCGTCAGAATGGAACTTTGCATAGTTGGATTACACGCCCCGAGTATGGCTGGAATAGATTATATGAGTGTTAAAATTACAACAGATGAGGAACCGGTAGCTGTCAGCATAGTTTCATCTGGAGGATATGATGATGAGGGGGATGGCGGAGACATGTTAATTTATACTGGCCAGGGTGGAGTGCAGAGGAGAGATGGACAAATGATTGACCAGAAGCTCGAAAGGGGAAATCTCGCTCTAGAGAAAAGTCTACATCGAGCCAATGACGTGAGAGTCATAAGGGGCATTAAGGATCCTCTTTCAACTGGTAAGATCTATGTTTATGATGGCTTGTATAGAATTCAAGAATCATGGGCAGAAAAAAAGTCGGGATGCAATGTTTTTAAGTATAAGTTGGTCAGGGTGCCGGGACAACCACAGGCTTATACCCTTTGGAAATCAATTCAGCAGTGGAGAGACGGAACAGCTACTCAGACGGGCGTTATACTTCCAGATTTAACTTCGGGTTCAGAAAGTCAGCCTGTGACTCTTGTGAATGACGTTGATGGTGAAAAGGGACCGGGTCATTTCTTGTATATTTCAAGCCTCAGATACTCGAAGCCTTTTCCGGCGTCTAAACCTTCTTCCGGTTGTCATTGCATGGGTGGATGTCAGCCCGGGGACACTCATTGTCCTTGCAATCAGAAAAATGATGGCCTTCTCCCCTATTCGTCTATTGGGGTTCTTCTGACTAGCAAACCCTTGATATATGAATGCGGGCAGACCTGCGCTTGTCCTCCGAATTGCCGGAACCGTACGTCTCAAGCAGGTATTAAAGTCCGTCTTGAGGTTTTCAAAACAAAGAACAGAGGCTGGGGGCTTAGGTCTTGGGATCCCATACGTGCGGGAGCTTTTATTTGTGAATATGCAGGGGATGTTATTAATGACGCCAGTGGTAGTTTTGGGAATGAAATTGACAATAATTATATTTTTGATGCAACCCGTCATTACGAGCCATTAGAAGCTGTCCATGATGATTCCACTGCTTCTAAGAAAGCCCCGTTTCCTCTTGTGATAAGTGCAAAGAACAACGGAAATGTAGCCCGTTTTATGAACCATAGTTGTTCGCCAAATGTATTCTGGCAGCCAGTTTTACGTGAAAGTAATAATGAGTCGTATCTCCATATTGCTTTCTTTGCCATCGGACATATTCCCCCCATGCAAGAGCTGACATATGATTATGGGAGGGTTCGGACCGAGAAAGAAGAAAAAGGAAAGAAAAAGTGCTTATGTGGATCTGTGAAATGCCAAGGGTACTTCTATTGACGATGGTACAACAAAAGTATTTGGTGCTCGAAGCTTTGGTAAGAAAAGGTTATTTGTTTATTTTTCTTTTTTTTGACACCTTTTAAATACCGAATATTATCTTTGCTATTTTATCATTTTTATGCTCTCCATAATGGTGTCATATGTTTCTATACACCTTTGGGGCATTTACAGAACTCATAATGTGAAAACATAGACTTTGGGCATTCCTGATTAGTTTTTCGTAATTTTTAAGTGCGCCTTGTTGTTAAATGCTCCTTTTATGAGTTTGGAAGAAAAGTTTTGATCTTAATCTTGTATTCAATGCATCGAACCGCAGAGATATATGGTTTTCTTATATGAGAAACTCTATAAATTTGAAGTTCTTGAAACAATCCATTGTTGATAAAAACCATAGGGAACTCGGAAAGCACTTTGGTCATTGGTTATTTTAGAGACAGAATGCACTAAGTGTGCTATTGATTTTTTTTTTTACTTGGAATCGAGATATTTTGGAATGAATGTCAGAAGACTTGTTATAATAGCCTTTTCAGAGTTGAATACTTTGTTACTTTTTAGTATTGTCTTAGACGATGAAACTTAAGATCCAGTATCTATGCTAGACTGCTAGTTATCTTGTAGTGTGCCCATTTTAGTTTCTCTCTTTAGCAAGAGGGAAGGTGAACTGTTGCTTCACACTTTCTGTAAAATTCCTTCTCTTTCAAGGGATGGAATTGAGTGTGTAGCGCGACAACATTCCCATTCCTCGCGCACGCATAATCCCCTCCACCCCCACACACCCCGAATTTCCCATGCTCGAAAAAAATGTAAGCCTGGTCTATCCAGTATTCATAAATTCATCTCATATTTAATGGTTCGTTCATGCGGGAAAGTATCTCTTCATCTGATACCACCTTTGCTAAATGACATCAATATGTCTGTGATAGCTCATCTAGAAGAGTTCCTCCGATACTGTCGCCTTAATGGCATGTTTTTGGCCATAGGTCTGGGAGCACTGTCCAAGCCTAAATGACTAGTCTTGTTGGTAAAAGAGCTTCCTAAATTTATCAACCACTCTACAATTTATTACGAAGCCGGTGTGGGATCATAATAACATAATATTGAACATATTTCAAAACTAGTCGTTCATAATATTTCAGCCAGAAAATTTTTGACTAAAATTAACGTATCAGTTTCATTTTGCAGGCGAGACGTCGACAACCTGATGAGAAGAACTTCCTCATCGTATGGCAGGTAAGTTTTTCGTGTAGCGGCCTATTTCTCGTTTTCTTTTGCTTCAACTGGGGTGGAAAGTAGGAAGGAGCATGCCTTCGAGTAGTACTAGGAATGTAAACGACTCATAGTTAGGATTCATCTAGTCTGTTCTGTACAACTGTGTTTCGGTTTTAGCTTAAACTTGGTGAGGTAGTGCTCATGGATTTCAGATTCTTCATTAATTTTTTAGCTGTCCTGTATTTTGTTTCGAGCAAAATGTCATATGTTATTTTATGTTGTCAAATTTCGTTTTTAGTCTCCTTTCTTTCTTGACGATATGGTGGAAAATGAGTAAAATTGTTAAAAAAAAAAAAAACAACACAAAAAAACAAAGATGACGTCGTAAAGAATCAAATATGTACCAAAATTTGTTGAGAGCGTACATTATTTCAATTTTGAATTTATCTCAAACCATTCCAAATTTTTTATATGTATGGAGCTGAAAGAAAATCTATTATTTGGAATAAAAGATTTTTGGTATTCAACTCATACGACAGACGTGTAACTCACGATTCTAAATAAAGAATTCAAGGTAAATGTTAGGATATTTTGAATAAATAATAGGGATATGGCGATCCGATTCATGTATATATAGTAAAAATTAATATTTTCATAAAAATTAATATTTTTAATATGACAAAAATTTGTGTGAGACTGTCTTATGGGTCGTATTTTGTGAGACGGATCTCTTATTTGGGTTATNCTCTTTTCAAGATAGACTTAAGCACGGTGATAATGTGCCCGCACGTTTGGGAAACACCAACAACTAAAAATAAATGTTGTTGATATAAAAATAATATTTTTTTTATAGATGACACAAATAAAATAATCATCTCACAAAATTAAGCTATGAGATCGTTTAAAAGGAATTTTTGTGTTAAATTTAATATTTTATATATATAGTTGTCAAAGATGAAGTGATAATCTATACAAGTTGACCAATGTCGTATTGTGCCCCAATGTGATCCGATGTTGTCTTCTTCAATTTTTTACAATTTTTTAATTTTGGCAAAACACAAGACATGCGTCCACCTATTTATTTATTTTTTTAAAATCGTTTTACGTTCTAATAGATCTTAAGAGTTAATTGCATTTGAATTATATGGAGAAATCAAAAGTACGCAGTGTTTGAAAATGATTAAATGAATGTGAAAAATTAAAAATCAGATGTTGATAGTATTTTAATAAATATGTGATTATAATATTAAAGTTTTTTTTTTTTTACCAGAATCACTTTTTGAATAAGAAAAATCAGTATTTCACGAGTTTTTAAATTTCAATTAAAAGCAAAAGATTATATATAATTTGAATTTTAAAATCAAATAAAACTGATTTTGTAAAGCAAAAAAAAGTCTTTTTTTAAAATGATTGCCAACTATATGTAACATGTGATGTAATACTTGGTGGATTACATTTTTAGATCATAATTTCCATTTCCATCCTATCTTACCAATTTTTGTAAGTGGAACTTTTCAATTTTGCATAAGGCAAAAACTTGTTTGAAACGATATTACGGATCGTATTTTATGAGACGAATATTTTATTTGGGTCATCTATGAAAAATATTAATTTTTATGCTAAGAGTATTAATTTTTTTGTGAATACCTGTAGGATTGAACCCGTCTCACAGATAAAGATTCGTGAGACCGTCTCATAAGAGACATACTGATAACATAAAACCCATTTCCTATAGTATATGAAAACTGAATAGTGAAAAATATTTTGTCCGAAAAAAAGGAAAAACAATACGATAGGTTATTTTTATTATAAAAAACAAAAATATAAGATTTATATAATTTTATAAAAGACAAAATTAAAATCTTCATATTACGAATAACAGCATATTTCCATATTCTTACCCGGGAAAAAAGGCCAGAGGTTGGAACCTCCGCCCCGCCTCGGAAGCGCAATCTGCCAGAAGAGAGAGAAACAGCGAGTTAGGTGACACCTTAGAGAAAGAATGTAACTGAAATCATTTGTTTATATGTATAATATATGATTTTTATAGATTTTAAATTAAGATTTTAGCATTCAGCCGATAATTCGAAAAGAACAGGAAATAAGTTAAAAAAAAGATTCAAAATGCAAAATAATTTAAAGACAGGAAGAAAATATTCTTCATGAGAAAATCCGTCTTCTTCAGACACAAAGAGAGCAGATGGAAGCTGTTTCTTGATCATCCCGTCTCCAACATTCTCTCTCTGTCTCGCAGGCATAACCCTCTCCTGCATTTTCTTGAAATCCAGACAAACAACTCATGAAACACTTGATGAATGATTGATAATGATGAAAAGACACGAGCTTTGAGATTTTTTGGCTGTGTTTCTCCATGTGGGCTATTGCCAAGAAACAGAAAGAAGAGGGAAAATAGGGGCTTCTTGTGGTTGGAAATCAACGACAATTTGAATTTAGCTTTGGGTTGTCAGTTTCTTGCATTGAATCTGTATGGACCTCGGAAGGCCCCATCCGAGGAGGCTTTATCAAGTTTGGAGGGGAAGCAATGTAATCTCTTCTTCTTTATGGTTCTTCTAATCGATAGTTTGTCGGGTATTCTTGAATCTGATACGTGATGTTTCTCGAAATTCCCACCCCCCCCCCCCCTCCCCAAATCAAATCTCTGCCTTTTAATGGGAGGTGGGACAACTCTTGGAAGTAAGATCAAAGTTATAAACTGCTTATTTTAGGATCATTACTGGAGTTATCATTTGATGCTTTGGACTTTACTGGAAGAGCCATTTTGATGTTTTCAATTGTGGATTTGAAATTCCCTGTTTGATTTGAATTTTCATTTGTTATATAGTAGATTCAGATGTACATCTGCTCCTGTTTGTATGCATGCTATTGTGTATTTCTTGTAAATATTTTCCTCATTACATCATTCCTAGTACTGTAAGTTGTAATGGAGCAAGTATTGATGGTGTCTATATATTAGTATAAGTTTACATTTATGATGGTTTTAGATTTGGCTTGTTCATTAATTTATATTGTTTGTTGTTTCACTTGTTACAGAAATTCTTGTTAGGGGGGAGATTGATCTTCGGACCCGATGTGTCTTCTTTGTTCTTGACAACGTTTTTAATTGTTGGTCCTGTCCTCGCGTTTTGTATAAAGATTCTGTTGGTCATTAAACACAACATCAAAGAAGGCAAGAATGCCAATCCTTGGTATCCAGTACTTATTGTGGCTATAGTGCTAACGTTGTTGGTAAGTGGACTGATTTTCAAGCGGTTTACAATTTTGTGTAGATCACCATTGGTAAATTTGGATTTTATACTTGTGCCATGAAGATAAAACTATTATGGAAATCAAGGTGCTCGACTTGAAGAACAGTTTTATATAAAAAATAAGTTATATATCATCGAATATTGATTATTTTACGTCGTTTCTTCGTCATATTTAATGCATATATATCACAATCTAATACAAAATATTCAACTTCTTAGATTTTGAAGATCTCTAAAATAGCCTTATTGAGAAGGATTGAACCATGATGCCTATGTGTTTTTGCAGGATGTATTCTTCCTCTTCCATACCTCAAGCAGAGATCCAGGAATCGTTCCTAGAAACACAAAACCTCCAGAATCTGACGAAACATTTGAAATAAACACTCCTTCAATGGAGTGGGTCAATGGTAGAACTCCACACCTGAAACTTCCTCGCACGAAAGATGTCGTCGTAAATGGGCACACTGTCAAAGTGAAATTTTGTGACACATGTTTACTCTACCGTCCACCTCGTGCATCTCATTGCTCCATCTGCAACAATTGTGTTCAGAGATTCGATCACCACTGTCCATGGGTTGGTCAATGCATTGGTATAGTGAGTATTCTGACGTTCTAAAACAAATTTTGATGGCTAAAGTATAATCATTTAGTATAGACGTCAGTTTAACTTTGCATGTCTTGGTGTGTTTTATGCATCTTATTGTTCCCATTTTTTCAAACTCAAATCCGATTATTCACTAACTGTGGTGGAGCAGCAGTTGCCCCTGCTATTTCTATGTGATTGTTTCTATGCACAACAATTGAAATTTGTTCAGTTGTGTACCGTAAAAAAGATTCGATTTGGGTTGAATCGTTAATATCAGCTGTAACCTTTCATGAAACAATTGACATATGGCTCTACACTAAATCTTGAGAAACAGTCTTGTTTTATGCTTTCTGGAATTGCTATTTTCAACTAATTTTTCGTCATCATAACGCACATAATGCACGTGTAAGTGACAGTGTCATCTTTTGTTGTGTATTTATGCAGCGGAACTATAGGTTCTTCTACATGTTTATATCAACATCGACGATTTTATGCATTTATGTTTTTGTCGTCTCTTGGATCAACATTGTCCAACCTAAAGGCAAAGTATTTAAAGCCATGTCGAGTGATGTTTTATCGGTTATACTCATTGTTTACTGCTTCATTGCTGTTTGGTTTGTTGGTGGCCTCTCAGTTTTCCACTTCTATCTGATTAGCACGAATCAGGTGAGTTTTCTTTCAAAATTATGCAAAGTAATCACCTTTCAAATTCAGAAACTGTAAACAACAGTCCGTTTATTCCTAAATTTTAAATGTTTACATATGCAGACTACATATGAGAACTTCAGGTATCGATATGATAAAAAGGAGAATCCATATAACAAAGGGATGATCAAGAACCTCAAAGAAGTCTTTTTTTCTAAGATCCCACCTTCAATGAATGATTTTCGAGCATTTTTTCGCGAAGAAGAAAGTGTGGTTGTGGAACCTACGGATCATGATTTCATGGTCATGGGAGGTATGAAAAGCTCCAAAGAAAAAATCGAACTTGAAATGGGATCATCAAAGCTCGATGAGGAACACGACTTAACGCTTCCTGAGATTTTGAATAATCTGGCATATGATGATACAGTCGTGAAACCAAGGGAAGGAAGTGAAAGAACTGATTCTGGCAGGCTCATCGTTCCTATCGAACAAGAATTGAACGATCCCACGAACAACTTCACTATAGAAGTTGAGGATAATCTAGACGAGAAAACGCAAGATGTAACTATCTGAACAAAGGTCAGCATCTGTTCAACTTGTTGAATATACAGGTAACCTTCCCTGTTACACTCGAAAATGGTAATGCATGTCAGTCAAGCATTAGTTAACTTCAAACATTGTTCCGAATGTGTGATTTCAATCAACATGTTAAGCATTCTTAAGATCACAGAGTGAGTAATATGGCGCTCACGATATGTTCTTGAGCAGTTGAGCGGACACATAGTCGTAAACTGTTTAACGACGTACATATATGGTGTTTTTATTTCCAATGTCGCTCCGTGAGATAACCATATGATCGTTTGTGTTCGATGATAATTCAGATTCATGCCCGAGGAGATTTTCGTTTGTCCAAGATTCATTGCAGTTCCAAGCTTGCAGCAGAAATATTTGAACTTCTATAAGATCCCTTTGTTGAGAAATAATATATGATGATCAATCTTGCAACACTGAGATTAAAAAGTGTAGATAGGCCAATTTATAGTGATTTTTTCTGTGTTGTTTTCAGTTTTCCCCCCACTCGTTCTTCCTGTGATTTTAATTTATCCTTGGAATTATTGTTCGATGCAAATTCTGATTCAAGAAATTATGTGAAACAATTGGTTTCATTTTTATTGATAAATATGCCTCGAACAACTCTGACAAGTAAATATAGTAAAATAAATTAAAAAATTTAAAGTGATTATTAGATTTTAGAATTTAATTGATTTGATCAAAATTTCTAAGATAGAAATGATACAACTTGTAAATTAGAAACTAATAATTGTTTAAGTGATAATGTCTCTTGTGAAACGGTCTCACATATCTTTATTCGTGAGATATGTCAACTTTGTTCATATTTACAATAAAAAAATAACACTTTTGAAATAAACATAATAATTTTTCATAGATGACCTAAATAGAAGATTCGTTTGACAAAATTGATCAATGAGACGTCTCACGAGAGTTTTTGTGATTGTTTTATCATAGATTGAATTTTTTCAATTCATGGTAGATAGATAGAATAATCCCATCCATGGTAACATGAAATGGAGAAGGTCGATGTCTTTTAGTCCATTCGATAATATGATCTTCAGCTTGGAGTGAAATCTTGAATTCGAGACTAAATTATAATAATAAAAACAATCCTAATAGAGGGAACAATATTTAATTATTGCAATACATAGCTATATGTACTATGATTAGGTCTCTTGTGAGACGGTCTCACGAATATTTATCTATGAGACGGGTCAACCCTACCCATATTCACAATAAAAAGTAATACTCTTAGCATAAAAAGTAATATTTTTCATGGATGACCCAAATAAGATATCTGTCTCACAAAATACGACATGTGAGACCGTCTCACACAAGTTTTTACCATGCACTACAATAGCGTAAATGATTAATCAAAAACACTTCATATTAATCTCTTAAATTTTTGAAAAATTTTAGAAATTAATGATTGATTTAACTGATTATTTAACAATTTTTTGGTGGTGTTAAAAATAATTAACCAGGATTTTATATTGGTTAAGTAAATAAATCAAGCCAATTGAATCGATTTTGAGAACGCGTAATAGGGATTAACATAGGACATGACGTGATTTTTCTCAAATTTATCTTTTGAAAATTTATTTATTTATTTATTTTACTAAAAAAATTGTTTATAGTGATCCCTCACCACCAGTTGCATGTTTAAACAATTGAAATAATTTTTAAACATATTAATTTTTATTATTTTTAAATTGAAAATATAGGTCTATAGGTGTTCACGAAAAAAGAAATTAAGTACTTAGTCACATAATTTTTTACCAATAAATATAATTGAAATATTTATTTCAATTATATATATATATATATATAATTACTTGCGAAACAATGAAAATTATAGAATAAAACCCTCTGCTTTATGAAATCATACTATATTTTTTACTACACAAATTCAAATAATATGATTATATATATTTGTATATATATATATATATATATTGTAACGGGAGAACCCGTAACCGCTATCCGTAGGTGTACACAGGATAAATCTTCTCGTTGAACTCGTTATTCTGCTTACGTCAATCATATATATGCGTACACGACAAACATGCATAAGTTTCCGCTCAAAGTTCATAGAAACCACCAAGTATGTTCATGTAATAAATATTCTTGCAAATTGTAGAGTTTTCCGTGTATGTAATATAATTATTTGACTTTTTTTGCCTAAGTTGGATTTTAAAGATTAAAATATTTTAAAAGTAGTATACTTTCATCGCCAAACATCTCTATTGATGATTATTAAATTGTAGTTTTATTTATTTATTTATTTAATATTCATTTTCAGCATTTATTAAGAATCCCGATATTTGGCTTCACTAGACAAAACATATCCTCTCGCTTGGAATTTTCTTCTAATTCACATCTGTGACTATGACAGGAACATTCAGCCAAAGACCGAGACAAGATAATTAATGCCCATCACACACACACACACACACACACACACACACACACACTTTATTTATGTATTTACTGATATAATTTTGAATAAAAATCGAGTTGATTTATCTTTAAATTTTATTTCAATATTAAATTAATAATATCATAAAAAACTGTTGTATTTGTAAGACCGAGTATTGTTGTTTTATCAAAAACTATAGCTGGTGGTAATACTGCAACTCAAAATACGTATAGATTATTCTACTCAGCAGATAATTACATTCTTTGTCATCAATTAAAATTTATACTAATTGTAATTCTGAACTTTGCCGCTATATCAAAAAATATAGCTGCTGGTAACGATACGACTCAAATATTTTAAACCGCACAGCAAGACAAACAACATATTTGGATTGTTCTTTCTACCATAGACAATTATTGCACTCAACAATATTTTATTTTTATTTATTTTTAAAAATATTTTATAGATTAAACTCATAATAAAAACAAAATTATTTAATATATCTTGTATTGTAGTAAATTGAAATTGAAAAATAAATAGGGACCAATATTATGTTAAACACAATTATGATGTTCGAAAGATAAAGCTAAAGACAATTTTTTTTTTTTTAAAAAAAAAAACTTGTTTACTCGTTGACATTGACCGATGCTATTGGATAAGACAAAAACTTGTGTGAGACGGTCTTACGGATCGCATTTTGTGAAATGAATTTCTTATTTGAGTCATCCATGAAAAAAATTTACTTTTTATGCTAAGAGTATTACTTTTTATTGTGAATATCGGCAGGGTTGACCCGTACTCCTTGGATAAAACCCATGAATCATGTTTATTTTTATAATGATAATATATATAATACAAACACGTCTTAATAAATCACCAAAAATTTAAATACTTGTTCACGAAATATTGAAATATGCATGAGTCATGACTCGGGCGGATATCAATTATATGATCGAATATTTGTTATTTCATCAAAATAATCTATAGTTATCGATAATAATATAAACAATTTTTAATTTATACAATGACTAAAACATCATGTATCTACTATTTCGAACAAAGAAAATATTCTCTTTCGAACAAATATTAAATTCAGTTACATAATAGAAAAGAAATACTTTGAAATAGGTTAATGTTTTAGAATTCAGACTTAAAGACTGAATATGTCATGCAATTTCATAAGTATTTTCCCTCTGTGAAAATCAACTATTCACTTGGCTTCTCAAATTGTTAAAAAAAGAAAACGATTTTCGTTTCATTTTAGCGACGGAATTAACCGTCGTTAATGATCTTTTTTTTAGTGATTTATATTGGATGGATTTGGTAGATTTTTCAATAAAAAAATTACGTTTAATTCTTGTTTTTAAATATTTTATTTCCTTACGAAAAAAATTATAATAAATAACGTATTGGATTCAAAATAATAATAATAATAACATGGACACAAAAATAAATAAGAAAATTTACAATATGAAATACTAAATATCTTGAATTTCTATCTTCCATAAACCATTATTTATAATCGCAATAATTCGA
Source organism: Primulina huaijiensis (assembly GCF_012295235.1). NCBI lineage: Eukaryota > Viridiplantae > Streptophyta > Magnoliopsida > Lamiales > Gesneriaceae > Primulina > Primulina huaijiensis. The sequence goes on from NC_133322.1 coordinate 4,496,575, forward strand.
ATATTTATTCTTAGCATAAAATATAGCTCGAAAAATCGACTAGAAGACATGCAGAATAACTAAATTAAATATATTTTTCGTCTATTTAAAAGTAATATGTCGATGCAATATGATTAACGATGTACGAGTTAAACAAGACTTCCAAAAAATACCTATAGGAGTCACTATAAATACAAGCTTGATCAAACAAATTGTATCTTGTAGTTGACAACAAGTTTGTTTAGGTTTTATAAAAAATATTAGAACAAAAAACATTAAAAGGTGGAGCCAATGTATTGTAACATTTGATGTTCTCTCTTGAAAATCACAAGATCGAGGCTGAAATATAATTAAATACTCATAATTACAAAGTTTAAATAATACAAAAAAATGAAAACCATTAATTTGAAGAAAAAAAATTGAACCAACAAAATAATTTGATATATATATATATTAAAAAATTAAAAATAAAATTTAATAAAAAAAACTCTTATAATACTATTTCATGAATCAATTTTGTTAGACTGATCTTTGAATCGATCTAATTTATGAAAAATAATAATTTTTATATAAAAAATATTATTTTTCAAAATAAATATAAAATGAGTTAATAAAGACTCTTATACATGGACACTAATTTTGCTATTTTCCAAACAAAATCAAATACTGGCATTTGGAAATGAGTATTTCTTGTAAGACGATCTCATGAATTTTTATTTGTGAGACGGGTCAACTCTATCGATATTCACAATAAAAAGTAATACTCTTAGTATAAAAAGTAATACTTTTTTATTAATGATCCAAATAAAAGACCTGTCTTACAAAATATGTACGTGAGATGGTCTCGTTTTTGTCATTCAAAATCCGGATGGGACGAATCAATTTCTGACGGGCCCACAGGAGCGTGTTGAATTCCGCACAAAAATATCACACACATTGGTGCTATAAATATATGGAAAGCTCCACCCTGTTCTTCAATTCCAGCCACAACACAAACCACCATTTCTCCGATATATTCCGGTAAGATTTCTTCTGCGTTTCGCAATAAATTTTCTTTGTCGAAATGTTACTTTGAATGAGATGTCGATGGAAGGGCTAATTTGTGTTGCAATTTAGTGATATTTGATTACTTGTTCTTGAATTTTATTTGTTTGGTGACTGGTATAGTTTTCTTTGTGGGGTTTATTCTCTAATTTCTGATTTTTTTTTGGGTAATAATTTGATGGGTTTTTGGGTTTAGTGGGTGAACGCCATGTTTGCTTTCCTTTGTTGCGAAGAAAGTTAACAATTCTTTACGTGTCTGAGTGAAGGCCCTCGTTGGATGAAGCTTTGTGAAGGCGAAGCCAAGATTTTTGCAGAGGATGCGAAACTGACGTTGGAATGGTTGAAAATTTTAGGGGGTGAAATTACAATTATTAAAATAAAAAATATATAAATGTATAGAAAATTATAAAGAAATGAAAGGTAGCCATCACCCTGCCGGTTCCTCAGGGCTCTGCCACTGTTTGGTAACTTGGGACTGAGATTGGATTTGGATTTGGATTCGGATTCAGATATTTCGGTTACAAATTTTGATGAGATTTCTCTGTTTTAATCCAAAGAACCTGTCGGAGTCCATTATAAAAAATTTATGGTCATGGTTTATAAGGAGTGAACTAGTGGGGAGGATTCAAATCCAACTCGTTCGATGGAAAAAAGTTCAATTTCTGATCTAAGTTTAGGTCACCACCAGACTAATTTCTTGATTATTTTCTCTTGCTATTGCTAATTCATTGTAAAAATTGAAGGCTGGAGTATCATGGGAGTGTAGGAAACGATAGAAGAGAATGATGTTTAAATCTTTATTAAAGTTTCAGTATGTAGGAGCTCATGATTGTTCAAGAACTTTGCTTGATAACTTGTTTTTAAGCCAATTTCTTCATTTTATGTCCCTACTCTGTAGGCTTCGACTTAAAGTCCAAAGGGTATCATACTAAAGTTAAAAATAAAACACGAACTTCTTGAGCATCTTCTCTTATTTTATTTCAAGTTTGTGTGATTAGAATAGGCTAAACTCAGGTTGAAAAACCTGCTTGTCAGGCCCGTTGCGTCTTGGTATTCTTATGAGGCTCATGAAGTTAAAATCATGTTCTAGTTCCCGCTCAAAAAATGCAGGGACACATCATGTTATCATCTTTTCTTGACTGATTTTGTCTTTCTTTCTGCACTTGTTGTCTATGGCGATTATAGATTGGAAAAATGGGTCAAGTGCTTGGTTGCATTCAAGTGGATCAGTCTACTGTTGTTGTGAAGGAACAGTTTGGCAAGTATGACAACGTGCTTGAGCCTGGGTGCCATTGCCTGCCTTGGTGTCTAGGTTACCAGATGGCTGGTACACTGACCTTGCGCGTGCAGCAGCTTGACGTCCGTTGTGAAACAAAAACTAAGGTGTTTCGCCTTTTTATTTAGAGTTATAATTATTCTCTTTGTAATCGGTGTAATCGGGTCTTAAATCTTGCATAGCATTGTAATATCCTATTGCATGTTTTGTGTGATGATAATCTCACAGTAGCTCCAATCAAAAAATGTGGATATGAATGATGAACAAATCAATTTATGTTGTCCACGTTACTTATATTTAGTAGGAATTATTGAAAATTTTTTCTGGATTGCCTTATTCTTAGACTCAATTTTCTGTCAAAATGAATGAGGAAAAACGAAAGCTTGCAGCAGGGAAAAATTGCATACAACATTGTTTTTCTGCAATATTTTGACCACTATATAAAGTGTAGGAAATGCTTGCGTTTCAGGACAATGTGTTTGTAACGGTGGTTGCCTCAATTCAATACCGAGCATTGGCTGAAAAAGCAGCAGATGCATTTTACAAGCTATCTAACACGAAAGAACAGATCCAAGCATATGTTTTTGACGGTATGGTTTTGATGACTTGTGGCTTTTAGCATTTATTTCTTTCTAGTTTTCATCAATTATTACTATTTTTGCTTATTCAAAGTAGGTTGGGTTGTTCTCAATGTACTGAACTCTTGCTAGCTTTTTGTTGTTGAACATTCTTCATTGTTTTGCGAATTCAAGACATGCAACTTAGCAATTTTTTTCATTATATTCCTTTTATGTGGTGTTTGATGTCTCATTCTACTCTATGTTGGAAGTACATTGCTTTTACTCTTCTTGCAATCGTGGGATACTTTTTTTAAGATTACTATATTAGTTTGTTGTCAGTTCTATCAACGAAGGAGACTGTTTTAGTTGACGAGTTATTCCTTTGATTGTAGAAAATTTTTCTTTCATCTATTACAGTTATACTGTCTATGTGATGCAGAGAAGATGTTAGTTTAAAATAGCTATCCTTAGCGTTCTTTTTTCCCGATCTTGGAAAATGTTACGGTAATATTTATGAACTGAACTGTATGCATTGTTAGTCATAAGGGCAAGTGTACCAAGATTGGAATTGGATTCTGTTTTCGAGCAGAAGAATGACATAGCTAAGGCTGTGGAGAATGAACTTGAAAAGGTAATGTGTGCTCTATTGATAACAAAGGTTGATATATGTGCAACGTGTATCTGACTTCTGAACTTGTATATTTGGCGTTTTAGGCGATGTCTGCCTATGGGTTTGAGATAGTCCAGACGCTAATCGTCGACATTGAACCAGATGCTCAAGTTAAGAGAGCCATGAATGAGATAAATTCGGGTTAGTTTCGAAATTGTCAACTCTCTCTAGAACCGAAGCACAATGCTTCAAGTCTCACGTTATTGCATGGCTGTAATACTCTATTTGTATCTTAATTGATTTTTTCTTGTTTGGTCTAAGCGAGAAATGTTTTCGATGTTCATGCATCACCATTGGAGTCTGGAGTTTAAGTGAAATTTTCTTGTTTGACCTTAACCAAAATATAAATGGAACTTTGGCCAGTTCTACCATTGCTCCATGATTCCATATGGCATATGTCGGGTTTGCTTTCAAAGAGATGTCATTTGATCGAGAATAATATATCTGAACTCTGATAATCTTTCAATGCCACAACAGCTGCTCGTATGAGGGTTGCCGCAAATGAGAAGGCTGAAGCTGAGAAAATCTTGCAAATCAAGAGAGCCGAGGGAGAGGCCGAATCCAAATACTTATCTGGGCTCGGGATAGCGCGTCAGCGTCAGGCCATTGTAGACGGGCTAAGAGACAGTGTGCTTGCCTTTTCAGAAAGCGTGCCCGGAACATCAGCCAAGGATGTAATGGACATGGTTCTTGTCACACAATATTTCGACACAATGAAGGAAATTGGAGCATCATCCAAATCATCTGCTGTGTTTATTCCACACGGTCCTGGGGCTGTTAAAGACATCGCAACACAGATTCGGGATGGTCTTCTTCAGGCTGAGATTACTAAACAGTAGTTCCATTTTGGTCGTGATTCGGAATTTCGTCTCTCTCTTGATGTAAGTAGTTTGAAGTGCGTGTACATGTTTCTTGCGTTGTCCAAAAAAAAATACCACGATTGTCGTACGTGTGTATGATTTGTGAATTTATATTTGCTTGGAATTATGAATCTTGATCGGCTTCTGTTGATAATATAATCAATATGTTTCCGTCGTAGAGTATTTCATCGTGTGAAAGGCTACCATTTTCTGTTTTCATCATACACTCAAGCACATGCTAAAAATAGGCGCAACCGAGAATCGAGAGAAATCGCAACAGAGTCCACAGTAGATCATAGAGTAGGTTTTTTGTGAGACGGTCTTACGAATCTTTATCTGTGAGACATGTATTACTTTAGGAATAAAAAGTATCACTTTTTCATGGATGACCCAAATAAGAGATTCGTCTCACAAAATACAACCCGTGAGATCGTCTCACACAAGTTTTTGCCTAGATTATATTAACTTTAGGAATGGACTGATAAATAAAATAGGGAATTTTTTTTTATTGTTTTATACTCTTTTCTGAATTTTTTTTTTTGATGATAAACAAACAATTGGGTTGAATATGTCAAACTCGGAAAACAGTCCATGAATTATATCCAATTATCAAGAAATCACACAAATAATAATCCGAAGTTCGGAAACTACCAAAATCCATGATTTGTAGACGATTATGTGTGTTGATATTCAATCTTGCAGTTTTCCTTCTAAACCAGATAGTTATGTCGATGAGAAACAAAACTGCAAAATTGGGACCATAAAATTTTCACCATTTCTAATTTGGTCCATCAACAAACCAAAAATATCACAAACGGTATCCACACAATAATATCATGACAATTAAGTCCTCAAGCCAATTCTTATTCTAAATTAGATCGCATTAATTTATGATTTATTTAATTGATGACATTTAAACATTTATAATTCCAACTATGGCCCTAAAAATTACATTTTAATACAAGATACCGTACTTTTAAATTCTAAAATTATTATGTAATATTTACTAAAACGACAATCTATCACATTTTTCATTGCTAAACTTGTTTTTAATTATTATTATTATTCGAACTGTTAGAAATATATATATATATATAATTCTAAAAATAGAATGTAGAAATCTATTTTTATGGGTTTCAAAAAACTGTCCAACAACTCTCAATATCCATCAATTGACTTCCACCGATTTTTGGCTAAGTGGATTATTTTATTCTACAAGATAAGAATTAGCTAGCGGAAATTCGTATCGGGTATACTGATCTAGTGGATAATCTAACTATTGAAAATTTTCAATAGTTTTTATGTTCTTAATTTGTTTTATTATAAGTCGATTCATGATTTAGTCCATTGATTTGCAATTTATTTTTTTTCGAATTCTAATAAAATTTTTTATCAGACTGTTGACGTGGCGCTAGAAAATCCTGACGTGAAATTGAAAACGATTATGTGTCATCGAAAATTGCTAATGTCGCATAACATTGTTGATTTCCCGTCACTCCAAAAAATCAAAATTGAAAAATAAATACAAATTAGAATACTAAAACGGTTAATATATAACATGACCAAAAATATAAAGATTCATATTTAAAATTTGGTACATTTTTTCGAGTGCTATTCCGAGTATGTATTTGGAAGAATGCGGAAGCTAGATGCATCTATCACAAAACTTTTAGGAGATCATCGTACAATTCAATTTTGTGAGACGGATCTCCGATCTGATATATGAATAATATTATTTTTTATACCAAAAATATTAATTTATACTATAAGTATGAATAATTAAGTTGATCTGTTTCACAAAAATCATATGAGTCCAACTTCTCTTAAGGACATATTCTTAAAAAATATATTTAGTCTTTCTCTTTCAGTTGCTAGAATAAACAACTAGAGCGATGAACATTAGTCATAGAGTATATACCCACTAAATCGATTTCGCTTAAAAAAAGGGGTATTAAACCGGTTTTTTTCCGATGAAAAGACTTGAAATTCATTCTATTGCGATTAACATAATTATAAATTACAAAACATCTATGAGAAAGTCCGACGAGATGATTTTGTGAGATGAAAGGAGTACGAGTAGAACAAAAAGAACCTATAAATAGACAGGTGGTCTCTTCGAGTTGTAACAACAAATCGGCTCCATCTTTCATACCATAAACAAAATGGCAAACCCTTCGTCCGCTGCCCTACTCCTCCTCTTCTTCCTCATCACAACTGCGGTCCTTCCATCTCGTGCGGCCCTGATATCCGTCAAGGCTGTTCGGGTGCGAGGCCTCCTGGTCTGCTCGGTCACGGGTAACCTCACACCACTGTGCATCACTTGCCGGGGCCTTGCTGGGGTGAACGTCAACATCACTTGCAATGGAGCCACCACTAGAATTGCCAGTGTCCTTACGGATTCCAGTGGATTTTTCAACGCTGTTCTCAGTTTCGCTGATGGACTTGTATTCGACAGCTCTTCGGCGCCTTGTTTCGTGACTCTTAAGCTTCCGATCGCCAAGTGTGTACTGTTGCCTCCCACCGGAATCCTCCGAGCTCCAGTGACTTTTATCGGGACAGTCGTCCAGAGCGCCATTGGATTGGTGGCCGAAGTTGTCACCAGTTTATTTGTTCTGGTGTAGCTAGACTGGTTACAAGTTGTCTCATGTAATCAATCCTCCATGTATGATGCATGTACGTAGCATCTAAATAACTGAAGAGCTTCTGTTATATTTTCTGGTTATCTTGGGGTAGTAAGCGAGTCTCAAACAACAAAACAAGAATTTAAAGAATATCCAAATCTCTTAAAAAATTTAATGAATTAAATCATACACCTGAAGTTATATTTTTGGTCCAATAACTTGCAATCATTCAATTTACGGTTTTAATCTACTAATTTAACATATACATTTTGATAAATAAAGGCTAAAATCGAAACAAAGAAAGAGACAAAGCTTTGCGGGCTAACAGATTGATTGAGGTAAGACTAGTAGACACTAGCATAGACCAAATTTCCAAAGCCAAAACTCCAACTGGACCAAGCTCCACATCAGGATGAAGCACTGCCCAAACAAACGTCAATGGAATCAGAGAAAGCGCACACATTGACAGACCAAGACGCATACAGAAGTCCATCCCACAGGCCACAGTGGATTGCAACCAGCTGCTTCACAACTGAAACGGAACCTGGATGCTTAATAGAACAAGCATGCGCACCACGGACCGACCCCTGAGCATCTCTCCCACTGCCCAACATATATCAGCAATATTTGATGTTATATTGTCTTAAATTTCGAAGTACAAAAATTATTAGTTTAAAACTGAAATTTAACTAATCAAAATCACAATTGGATCAATTCACATGATATTTTCATATAATTAATTTTATCTCAAATTACAACAGAAGATGAACTGAATGTAATATATTCTTTCTTTGACCTATTTTTTTCATTTCCTACAATATCAAACTTTTTTTTAAAAAATAACACATAATTATTAAATTAATTATATTTTAGTGTTCTAATACCCTGATATCTGCTTTTTATTGTTTTAAAAATACCATTTACATTAAAATAATAAGATAAAATAGATTTTGATAAATTACATATACATAATATCCCTACATTCCCATCAGTTATGCATCAATTAACTAATTGATTTATATGCATGCAATAGCTACCCTTATTATGAGGTCTACTGCCTACACAATAAATTAAAATAAACTTCATTTATATATTAAACTTTATATATATACAGTGACAGAGCCAGAAATATGACTCTACCCGGGTTAGAATTTTTTAATATTTTAAATTGATCTACCCGAATTAATATCAAATTAATTAATTCAAATTTTACAAATAAATTTTTTTTAAAAATTTTAGCTCCGCCACCGTATATCTATATTACATTATCAAAAACGAATTAACAAAAATAGAAAATTTTGATATCTTTGCGTGACATTCTTAATTTTTCAACAAAACATCTAAAATGCCATGAAAGCTACGTAAGTACATATAAAGTATATGGAGAACATAAATCAGTTCTCTCAATCTCATATTTTGTTTTTTTAACTTGTAAAATATGTTTACCTAAAAAGAAATTTAAATCATATATACTACCTCCGATATCCCAATTATATAAGTTTCATTTCCTTTTGGATGTGTCAAATATATAGTTCATTTTCTACATTTAATTGCATTTTTTTGTTTTACTAATATACTCTTATTAACTAAATCTTAACAAAACATGTAACTAGTTTTTTAATGAATTAAATAAAGAAAAATAGAAATTTTGTATGTAAACTTTGTTTTTCAATTATTTTCTTAATCTGTGTTAAAAATAAAAAACTACGTATACATACATATACCGGCTTGTTATGTGAAATGAAGAAAATCACATTAGTATGGCATAAAACTTGCACTTTTCCATATTTTGTCATCAATTTACAGTACTCTTAGTCACTAATTTTCACTTTTCTCGATTTTAGTCTTTTTAAACCGGAGTGCTGATGTGTCACCGAAAATTACTGATATAACGATAAAAATTAATAACGTGTCTGGTGTCAGATCTGCTCTCCATTGAAAAATAACTAAAATTATTTTTTAAAAAAGTAGAAGTTAGTGGACGAAAACTGTTAATTGACCGATAATAGAGTAACAGACCAGAAATATGCAAGTTATAAGATGTAAAATATAATTTTCTCTGTCAAATGTACTATTCACAGATTTTTTTAATTTAGTTTTATCATTTGCTTATTTCTATATAATAGAAGTTAACTAATGGAAGTATTGAATTACAGTATTAATGAGCTGACGACCTTCCTAGCTTTAAATTTTTTTATCAGATATTTGCTCTTAATAAAGTTTCTGGTTATCTGATTTTTTATGCCTACTAGTGAATGAAATTATCTCACATTAACACCTTTTTTTAAAAAAATTCAATGACTAATATTTTTACCCTATTGGGTCACACCCAAAAAATGGTTTCATGACAATGTTTTGTTTGGACAAACACTTTAAAAACGTTAACCGTATTTTATAAGTGAAAAAAAATTTAAAGTATGTATTTGGATAAGATTTTGTAAAACGTTGTTGAATTTTTTTTTTTAAAAAGTGTTCTCAAAGGATAGTTTTAAAAGAACAACTAAGAAATATTTTTTTTAATGTTTTTAGAAATAAAGACAATGATAAAAAAAAATATATAGATTTTTAACTCAGAAACAGGTTTATATAATTTTTGTCCAAACGCATATTTATTCTTAAAATTTTTTTTAAAACTTTCTCTAAAAATTTGTAAAAAACCCCTTTTACAAAAATGTTTATAAATATTTGTCCAAACAGAGCCTAATATATTTTTTCTATTGGATATTTTTTCAATTATGACATTATATGTTTATCTTTTTACGATTTTGGTTATTTATACTATATATTGAATTTCAATGTCAGTCTTTTATTATTTCATTTTTTCAATTTTAGTCATTTTTCCATAGACGTACTAATGTACCACCGCATTTGCTATATAGTTGTCACATCAACATCACATTGATGTCACATAGTGCAAGTTATGTCGAGAAAATAACTAAAATGTTAGAAGTTAGCATATATGGTATGAGATCGGACCAAAGTAAAACTTATAACTAAAAGGCGGAGTTAAAGTTGTGGTGTAAATTGATAATATATATTTGGAATTTAATACTTGCATAACTAACTTTGATCCTGTAATATTTTCTTCGTTAGGGTTGGTTAGCCCTACTCAGTTATAAAGTTGACCCACTAATAATAGAAATAAAAACACAAAAAAGGTGAAAACTAGATAAAAAAAAAAAAAACACCCTATAAATAGATGTTCCCTTCAAGCCAATGAACACACCAACACAATCTGTCTAGTTTTATTTCATCATATCCATCCAATGGCAATCCCTTCCTCCATCACAATCTTTCTCCTCTTCCTCCTTTCTGCGGCCTCGGTGCTTCCCTCGCATGCAGACCTTATCAACATAAACGGTGTTAACGTGGCCGGCCGTCTATTCTGCTCAGCCACCGGCAATTCTTGCCCCACTTGCAGCGGCATTGAGGGGGTGAATGTCACCATCACTTGCAATGGAGCCACCACTAGTGTTGGTAGCGTGCTCACGGATGCTAGTGGGTTTTTCAATACCGTTCTCAGTCTTGCCGATGGGCTTTTGTTTGACAACACTTCGTTGCCTTGTTTTGTGACCGTTAAGCTTCCCATTGCAAAATGCACACTCTTGGCACCCACCGGAATCCTTCGAGCTCCGGTGACTTTCCTAGGAAACGTCATTAGTGGCACTATCGGGTTGGTTGCCGAAACCGTCATAGGTTTGTTTGTCCTAGTTCCACTGTAACTTGCTTGTAATTAGCTGCAGCATGCAATGAGTTATTCTCCGGTGTGTTTTTGTGTTTAATAATGTATGATGCTTGCATGTAAGCTACTCTTAATGTTCCTGAATAAAGGAGAAGTGTTCCATTAATGCCTTGGTTTTGTCATTTTTCCTTCATTCTTCTATTATCTAGCTACTAATTAATTTATTGGAAAAATTAGCTAAAAAACCTCTCTAAAAACTTTTATAAATGAAAAACCCATTAATAATATCTAAATATCGGTTCAACCAAATGTAGTAACAAATAAAACAATTAAACCAAATCTAAAACAAATAAAACTTTTATGTAAAAATATGTATTTTGCAAATAATTAAGTCAAATAATATTAATCAAGGAAGCCACATTACATTAAGCCAAAACGGATCTTTCGCTTTATTCGGCTAACCAAATAGTTCAGAGAAAAGAAAAACACTTCCTTTTCTTTTTGGTTTTATCATTGAATGAATCTCAAAAATTGTTTTAAATAATTTTGCTTTTAAAATAAAAGAGAGAATTGAGAAATTTTACCAAAGATTTGAGATACCATTACCATTTTAAGACTAAATGAGTAATTAAGGATTTTTTTATTATTAAAAATATTAAAAGTAAAAGTGGAGTGATTAATATAACTTGGAGTGTAAATATCAATACCCAAGTAATATATATTTCAAATAACCGTCCCAGATAGAAATCATAGAATGAAGTATTGTTTTGTCCAATCTCTTCTTTGAACGACGTCGACAAAGGCAATCTGTGTAATCTTGGAAAAATTATCCTAGTGTCTATATATGCATGTAATTAATAAATTCAAAATTTACAAAGAATATATAAGGAACTAGCAAAACAAATTTTTTGAAATAATTATTAGTTTTGAAATTCGATTTTACTTAGAGTAATTTGGACAGTACTGCACTCTTAAAAAAATTAATAATGTTTCTCTTTGATTTTTTTTCTTTATTGAAAAATAGAAAAATAATTTTTTTGGTCAACTGATTTGATATATTTTAGGTTTTGGGATATTAAAGTATTAAACGTTTGGTTTTGATTTAGTAACTTCGATCCCAGTGCGTGAGCGAGCGAGCTCGAGTTCTTCTTGTAAACAATTGATCTTGGTTATAGTTGAATGATCCCTAGGGGCTGGCCGGTCGAGTGGATGTTGGACTAAGTTGGTCCGAACCACTATAATTCGCTGTCGTTTCTTATTTTGCATGAAGTTCTTGATTGTGAGGTCACTTTGATTGATCATTCATACACTCAAATCATTTATTGGCACAACAGGTGGATGTGGAAATTATATTGGCTCAGCGGCAAACTAAAGTCTTGGGTACGTAGTATGGAACTAAAGCCTTGGGTACTGATCTAAGTGATTCAAATCAACCTCTAAGACATTAATCAAAGTTTAACAGCATTCAGACATATCAATCTCGGCCAATCTTCGAATGTTTCTCCTACATACTCGAAAGACATGCAAAAAGAGAATGACCTTGACCTCGAATATACATACGAACCCGTCAAAATGTATTAAAAACACACACGATTTCAAGAAACAACTAAACCGGCCAACCACTCAACTAGAAACTAAGCCTCCTTTTACATCCGTCCAGAGGTAACGAATAATCATGAACCCGACAAGATTTCAGTTCTCTGACAACATCCTCGACCAAGTCTCTGCATATGTAATCTTGCAACACCATCAATATTCTCCCCATTTCTCTTTGCTCACCCCAAGCCACGTCTTTGCACACTTCTTCTAATGTCCGAGCCTTTGGCGACGAGCTGGTACTGCTAAGTCGGGGCGAGGTGGCGATAGGTGGTGAGCGACGCGATCTTGTTAAAAACACTGCCATTAGTTCGGCATCGTCCTCTCCTGGTTTCTTGGATGCTGTAGGATGCTTGCGGTGAGGTAGGAGACATGCTGGTGTTTTGGGAGTTGGGCAGACTGCACGAACAGGATTAGACCAAACATGCTATATTTTTATCAGTCACTATTCCACTTCTATGTATCATATTACTTCATTAATCACAATATAATTTTTCAATACATAATCATGTCACTAAAAGTAAAGGCAACCCTAAAATCATGCAATAAATTTGATTATAAAGTAGATATTTCAACAGAGATGGCTATTAATTCTGCTATCAAAATCAAAATGTTATATTACTTTTGGATGCCTAAATGCTATGAATTTTGAATAATGTGTTTTTTTGTTTTTTGTTTTCACGGGAGATGTTGATACAATCAGCATGTCCATTTTTAAACGGATTCTGTAAATTTTTAATGCTAAAAATTGATTAAAATTGTGTAATTAATCAAAAAACATTTGGTAGAAAAAATTAGAATGGACCGATAAATTTGATTAAAATGGTTGGAGTAAAAAAAATATCGTGGTCTAGGGATGATGGACCAAAAAGCAGAAAAGGTTGAGATAATTCATCAAAAGCAATAATAAACAATGATGCTTCATTGCCTTTTGGTAGTCACGCAGGCGACCACTCCAGCATTCTTCTTCTTTCTTTTATCCCTTTACTTTTTTCCTTTTTTAACTTTTGATCTTCTTTGACTCATCATCATGAGCATCACCAAGGTGAAAATTAATTTAGGCCTAATGTTTTTTTTAATTATGACATAACCTTCGGGTTAACGCGGTAACCTCTACAAGTCACGCTAGCCAGATAAAATCGTATTGTGCAAAAATCATGTGCGACAAGCTCACCTGATAAATTGTTGGTACGTAGAATTGAACTCCAAGACTATTTATCAAGCACTCGTCTTGTCCAACAATTTAGACACCACTCGAGTGCTGGGCTTACTGTTGCTTTAATTTTCACAAGGTTGCATTTTCTATCGATCTTGGTTTCTGATTTTTTATTGTTTGGAACCATAACTTCTAGTTGTGATTCATATATACTGATACTTGACACATTGCCATGTAGCACTGCATTACCACACTCTCGTCATTTCAGAAAAAGATTAAAATTGTCAATAATTAAAATAACATATTAAGATATATCGAAATTTGACTAACATATAAAACATTAAAATCGCATGGAGATAAATTTCGTGACGGCTCGGTTTCCTTGATTATTTAATAATTTTTAATATTTGTGAATTTTAATATATAATAAATAAAATATTTATGTTATGCTTCAAAAAATAATCAAACATACATGATAAACGAGAAGTGTGGTTTATCTAAATTTGGTCGATCGGCTTATCTATAGTTCTAAAATTTATAATATTTTATAATAAAATTTAATTTGGTACAATCTTAATTTGTGATTATACAGATGAAATCACGTCTGGTTATTTTATGTGTTTAGCATAAATTTGCAAATAAAAACGGAAATGAAAATCAGAAAAAGAGACGCCAAAAAGATAGAGAGACATACCAGCTGGATTCTGCGTTTCGGGGAAGCCACTAGTAGGTGCCCAAGCCCCGACGGCGGCTCGCTTTTCCGTGCAAGAATTTGCCACCCAGGAGTCTTCGTTTTCTCTGCCTGAAAGATCTCTCTTCGCAAGACGCACGTCATTTGTTTGCACCGCCTGGATGATCCGCCTCAACCCTTCCAGATCGTCATTACATTTTTCCAAAGCTCGTATCAGCTGACGTCTCTTCTCCGAAATGGTACAGGTTTCTTCCAATGCCGGCCTTTTCACGGCAGTGTTCATATCCCCCAATCCCATTAACCTTGCCACCAATGAGGACGGAGTTCTAGGATTTTCAGGCGGGATCGATGGACTTCTCGGCACGTTAATTTCGATCGACAATCCAAAATCATGACTTCCGCTTTTGTCTTCTCTACCTGAGGAAAGAGAATCCTTTTTTGGCTTGTCTTTGTCTTTTGCTGGAGAAGATGGCTCGCATTTTTCTCGTTTCCTGCCTGAAAATGTGCTTCCATTTCATATAAACTTCTAAATAAATTAAAGAACTCAGGGAACACATGATTGTTTGGAGAAAGTCAGAATTTCTAACCAAAAGTGAGGCGTTTGCTGAAATTCTGGTATTTGGAGAAGAGCTGAAAAATGCCCGACATGCAGCCGATGGGTTTCGCATGGCGAGTTTCCTGTAATGGTGCGGCGGCGGCGAGGCGGCGGGACGAAGAGAGTGAATTCTCCCGTCTCTTCAGCATCATTGTAAGGGCGTACGTGCTGTGAGGAATTTTCTTGTGAGAAGATTAGCTGCCGATTGAGAGAGATCACTGCTGCTAAAAAATGAATTAAAAAATAGCCGTTTGTTATCTATTTATTAAATATTCATTATTTAAAATCTTTTAAAAGGTTTATAATGGTAAATAGTCAGTGTTCTTTTGATTCAGACCCCAAAGTAAAATAAAAGATGTGTATGAGTAGATAGAGATGGAAGAAATAGGACATCAAATAGTGATATTTAGATTATATTTTACAATATTTCAGTAAGTATATGTTTCACGT